>NC_051181.1:124056370-124223836 GCF_013339695.2 Rhipicephalus sanguineus
CACTCACTCACTCACTCACACTCACTCACTCACTCACTCACCTCACTCACTCACACACACTCACTCACTCACTCACATCACTCACCACTCGCTCTCTCTCTCGCTCGCTCGCTCACTCATCACTTCACTCACCTCACTCCACTCACTCACTCACTCACTCACCCTCACCTCACTCACTCTCAATCAATCAATCAATCAATCAATCAATCAATCAATCAATCAATCATCATCAATCAATAGACCGAGTATCAATCACCAGTTTATCGTGTCAGTACCGAAATACAGGGAATCCAGCAGCGATATTCAGAAAAAGAGACGGACGTACAACGACCTTGACATGGTTGTCAGTATCGGCACATCGGTGGCGCTAGAAGGTACTGCGCTCTTCGATCAGTATCGTATACGTGGTCTTGCATCGCGCGGCGTCCTTTCCTCTACGGCCGACCCTTACCGAGGCCGGTCTGTGTAACAGGCCTTGAGGCTGGATACGATCGCGATGGCGACGCGTTATATAACTCTATATCTCTTCAACTCACTTTGCTTTCTTTTCCTTATCGTCGCAATTATCTCCACACTGGAAAGCGGAACGCCTTTTTAGCCTTTTAGCGCGCACGCCTTATGGCTTGATCAATCGCAAGCGGTCATAACCTCGCCGCTGTCTTCAGTAAGGGCGGCGAGTAATTGATGTGCACTGTGCAGATAAATGAAAATAACGGCGATGTGGCCTAGGGTGAAATAAGATTGAAAATACACACATAACGGAACATTATTTCATTATTATTTATTTATTTATAAATACTGCTGTCTCGATTTCGAGACATAGCAGGAGTGGGTACATATATTAGTACAAACAGCAAATTAAAGAAACGCTAAGATTATACAAACAGATAAAGATACGATATGCTTACATAGCTGTACAACAAAATCTTTCATCAGGTGCGAGTACAAACGTTTGTCCTACTCTAAATAAGGGAAAAGAAGAAAGGCAGTGATTATAAGAGGCTAATTCAAGGACAGGTTCAAGGTTGGAAGTAAAAATAGATAGATAGATAGATAGATAGATAGATAGATAGATAGATAGATAGATAGATAGATAGATAGATAGATAGATAATAGATAGATAGATGATAGATGATAGATAGATGATAGATAGATAGATAGATAGATAGATAGATAGATAGATAGATAGAATAGATAGATAGATAGATAGATAGATAGATAGATAGATAGATAGTAGATGATAGATAGATATATAGAAGAAAGAAAGAAAAAGAAAGAAAGAAAGAAAGAAAGAAAGAAAGAAAGAAAGAAAGAAAAAGAAAGAAAGAAAGAAAGAAAGAAACGAATGGTATGACAGAATAGAATGAGTGGAATTGAATGGGATGAACAAATAGAATCAACGAACGGAATTGAATGAATGGACGGTTGGATCATCCGTCACAGCGATTGATCACAGTTACTGGCAATCACGAAGGCTTGGCTTCATGCGACGCACTGTCAAAAATCGAAAAAAAAAGAAAAGACGAAAATGACTGAGTTCCTTATATTACACGGCCCGAAAGGGTGACCGTGGAATGTGTTTGCCCGAGTGACATTGATTGACCTATGCAACTCGCGCCTTAAGGTATATACACGTTATAGCCTCGCAAAACATGCTGCGTACACGTCGCAAGTCGAAATGGCGCCGCGGTTGCGTCACCCGCATTTACCGATTCAGTCGAAGATAACCCGTAGTTTGTTACATAGTGATAGTATAAAGAAACTGAACGTTTGAATCAAGGAAGACGCCCTCCCCTGGCACGCGTCCAGTATTATGCTAGAACTCGCGCAACGAAGGGACGCTTGTTACGTCATTTCGTCTCGTTATTTTGTAAACCCGGGAGACTTCGCTGACTTGACAGCGTGCCAACACACTCTTTGGTCCAGGCAATGCGGCAAGCCTGTTGAGTCCCACTGACATGCTCCAGTTTTAATATGTGGTGGTGTTTGACGAAAAAGAAATTCAAAGGTGGGAACAGTTTAAAACAACTCCGAGGAGCCAGCAACAGTATAGACTATTTCACGGATGGGTTCCGGTGCCACCCTATAGGGATGTAGCCTTGCCGTTTTTTGTCTTTAGCAACTAAACGAACAGCGCCACAGTAGACGCGTACGCGCGGGTACGATTGGGTTTGTGCGTTCGACGTTTCATGTCCTTATTTATTCAAGTCGCGATATGCAAAAGTAAGAAGGCAATCGCCCAACTGCCCAAGCTAGCGGCGTCAAGAAGCTTGCTGAATCTTATTAACTGTCCTGAATTCGCTTCCACAGAAATTGCTAAGAAAGTTTAGAGGTCTTAGAAATTCTGAAATACTTGTGTCGTAGCACACCGACTCTAGCTCTGTATGCAGGCAAAGCCCACTTTTGTAAGACATATATAATACAGCAACATGTCTTGACGCCGTAACTTCCGTTGGACAGGACGCTAATTGATCTTGGAATGCTGCCTATGGTATGCCTACCATTGTTGCGCTTCCTGGCCGCAGTGTCGCGCCCGACCGGAGTGGGATACATTGTCTTTTTATAATCGTACGTGAAGACATAGCCGATGGTGTCTTAAGCGAGGCTTTCGATTTCTGTTGGCACACGTCAGTCTATGCCATGCATCGCGAGGCCGCCCAGTCTAGTCTATAAGGAAAGCAAAACTCATTAATGCGCGCAAGCCTCGCCAATCTCTCTGGTTATTGCTTGCAAAATTCTCGCGCTTAATTAATCATCGTACACAGCCCTTCTCTCTATGCGTCGTATTCTCAAGCCCGGATTCGCTATTCAGCATCGCAACATTTTTTAGATAAATGTATCCAACGCATAGATATTTAAAGAAAAATCCTACATACTCCAAAACAGCTATTTTAAACGGAAGGGCCGCTTCAGGTAGCGCTGTTCTTGGTTAGCTAAGGATAAGAAGGAGTTCTTTTATTGTATATTTGCTCAAGAACGAAAATAGGCCCCCTAAGCACGTAAGGGGGGTGCCAAGTGTGCGCCGTACCTCTACTCAGTCGGATCTATAGCTGTCCCGTCACTGCTTAATGTGATAAGATTATGACCACGCAGGTTTCGGACTATAATGACGGCCGAAGACCTCTGGTGTTGCATTCAAAGTACTGTTTACCTGGCACCTTTACCCCCAGAATGCCGGGGACCAGAGGCGGGCCATTACGAGAAGCGCGCCATCGCTTCATTTTCATTTTTGCATCGATTGCGAAGCTGTTTTTCTTGTGAACGCGACCAGCGAGGGTGTGTCGCGCCTCGTTCACAAAGTTCCCACATTAGATGTTGCGAAATAGAGTGAAAGTGCACGCAAAACCCTATTGTCGGCGTCGAGATGAATGGCACCTCCGACCCCACTCCCCGACTAACCGCGAGCACCAAACAACGCGCGCCTTCGGAAATCGACGAATCTATAGCGGCCGTGTGCAATCATTCTTACCCAGACACGAAAGTGAAGTGGGGGATGAAGGGGGGTGGGGGTGCTATTTTGACGTCCGTTGCCCTGCCATAATTGCATAACGGTGTATAGCGGCCAATTTGCGAGCCAATACTCCGCCCCCCCCCCCCAACCCCCTTCTGCATGCTCTCTCCTTCTCTTTGCCGCCTCCTTATAGAACGGCATTCCTACGAAGGTCGCTCGCTTGTCGCCGCTGTGCGAGCACGGTTCAGTGCTGTCCTGTGTGACAGCGGTTGTTTGGGGGTCCGCCGCGGCAGTGTTTTTAATGCAAAGAGAAAAAAAGAGAAAGGCAAGGCCAGCCGAACAAATACAGGAACGACACCGGCCAGCTGGGCGTACGTGCAACGAGAGAACAAAACAGGCGTGAAATCACCGCGGAAAAAAAGGGGCGATGCCGGATAAAGTGCGCCTATAGGTTACCGTCACTCGGTATGCAAGTTGTACTTGTGCCGACATATACCTTATTTGCTCGTGTAAGGCCAGCCGATCGTCCACATTGGAACGCGGAGGTTTATGGAAAAAGAAAAGAAAATTCAAACGGTATTTCTGTCGTTGGATAAATGAAAAGGTCATGAAATATGTAGGTCCGTTCAATTCACCCTGCAGTATGTGGAACTGGTTCACAGCGGTTAAGTGCCAGTCCTGCACTTGTGCAGAAACCACCCTTCTCCTCCTGCATGAGTTCAGCGCTATTCTCTTCGCCAGCGCAGTACTCTAAAATTGTTCTGCACTAAGCTTGCTCTGGATGAATGGAATGTCATAGTGCACAGGATGTCACGGTACACTGTGGTGACACAATATCGAGGCGCAGAAATTCCCCCAATGTGTTCTGAAGCGCAGGTCAATCGAATCTAACTCACAACGCTCGATTGATTATCGTCGAGTAATGATTAGCAGTAAGCCTTGCAGAAAAGATTTCCAGCGTTTCGTCGTATCTTTTTTCTTGTACTCCGAGTCCCTCTTTGAGCTGCTTGTTCAGAGCATACCTTTCCATTATTGCAACACTATTGAAATCACTCACTCACTCACTCACTCACTCACTCACTCACTCACTCACTCACTCACTCACTCACTCACTCACTCACTCACTCACTCACTCACTCACTCACTCACTCACTCACTCACTCAGTCAGTCAGTCAGTCAGTCCGTCAATCAATCAATCAATCAATCAATCAATCAATCAATCAATCAATCAATCAATCAATCAATCAATCAATCACAGTATTTCCAAAGCGTGATTAGAGGCTAAAAATTCCGCTTACAAAAGCTGTAGAGGCGCATTGCTTCGCATCTGCAAAGATTGCATCAGGTCAGTCTCGCGTGAGCACAATCACCCCATTAATACTGCGACCGATAGCAAACAAGTGCGGGTTTTGTACAGGTGAATACGGCACCAACTCGGGGTGGCCGAGAGAGCAATGAGCCCCGGCTGAAATTGTGGGCGTGTACACTGCGCCGTCCTTTCATACATCGCTGCTCCCGGCGATGTATGAGCGCGCCTTGACGGAGGGTGGCATTCGTCAAACGGTGGCGACGTGATGGAGAGAAGGAAAAAGAAAAGGCTAGGAGGGTTGTGGCGGGCCCGCATCAATAAGGCCCCATTCTTTGCTGAGCTGTATACGGACAGCAGGCAGGCTGCAATGGATAGGCGACTCAGCACATTATTGTCGGCGTTGCGTGTGGGCTGCTGTCAACACTGCTACCTTAGCTATTACCTTGTGTGCCGTACTGATATACAGCTGAACGCCGCTACAACGAAATTGCATTTATAACGAAGGATCCCTTGCGTCGTAGCTACATTGAGAGCATTACAGTGTGTGGACATTACGTCGAAGTAATATTTAAAACGAAAATATTCTTGAAGGTCCGCAGCACGTGATTACAAAATCATTGGACTGTATTGAAAAAGGGGGTATGTTGTGGACGACGGATTCGTGATACAAATCCACGTCTCGCTTCGTTGAGAGCCTGGCAAGGTAAGCTGTATCAAAGGAACACTAAAGCGAAAAAATGAATCGGTTTAGACTGATAAATTGTACTCTGAGAACTCTAATGCCTTTAATTTCACTGCCATAGGTTTATCAGTAGAGGAGAAAATCAAGGTGAAAGTTTCATTTTTAAATTTCGCGCCGAAATCTCCGCGCGTGACGTCACGGATTTCAAAGCGTGGGCTTTGAAAAATTGACACTACGTCAGACTGTGAGTCAGGACTCTGGTTACATTAGTCACACCAAGTGTAATAATATCACCATCACTAGCTCCATCATTTACAAGTGGCTTCATCAATTCTCGTTGAATTCATCAATTTATGGCAGCGACATTGAAACGTTGGTTTCGATATCGCCCGCCAATAAAGTGATACGACAACACTCTCGCGGTTATTGTATAAGGTGGTGACGTTTCTGATCCTTTCTTTCTGTCTTTTTTTTTTTCTGCAGAAAGCCGAGCCCGTGAAGAAGAGGTCTCTCACTGACTGCAGCCAGTGAGTATCCAACACTGCAACGTTTTCTGTACGCGCTTACGATTTTACGTAAAATTACGAAAAAAATATTTGTTGACGCGACAGTGTGAATGACCACGTGTGAGTACGTCCCCCACTAGTAATTAAACGCTGATTTGTCACGGCGTCTTATATATTCACCGACCCTAACGCATACGTCTTTATGAAGAGGTGGTCAGGACCTTCATGATCACTATACACATGACTTCGTTGTAAATGCCACGCACTGTGACGCTCGCAGTGTAGCAAGGACATAAGGAATCATTCGATATAGCCATGATTTCGTTGTCGAGGCATTAGGAGGCTCTTGCTTGTCCTGCTGTTTTGTAGATACGATTTATATTCGGCAAGTGGCGGCACTTGTCAAGCTGGTGTTATAATGAAAAAAGAAATACTCGAAAAGCGTATATATAAAAAAAAAAGGTTACAAGTTTGGGTACTACGAGTTTTGCGTTCCAGTGTATAACAAATCGGCATGACTACAAACACAGAAGAAAAAAAAGAAGAAACGAACAGGCCGCAAACAAAAATTTAAACAAGAAGAGCCCCAAATGTGAGTTTCGTGCGAAAACTACTATATGTGTATACTTATATGTGCAGTCCCACATATGTGGGCCACCGAGTGTGTGTATATATATAGTATTACCTCCGATTCAGCGCGTGCATATACATAGCGTGCAAGGTATACGTAACGCATTTACGCGGAAAGAAGCGCGGGTGTCGGAACACGCTGATCGCGTGTCCCGACACCATCACGCCTTTTTTTCTTCAGGCCGGGCCACCGCTTCGGCGCCTATATACATTTTTCGCGGTCATCCGAAAGCCACAAAGAAAAGAAGGTGAGGACGATGCTGATCATAATCATCGTTACAATGATGACCATGCGTCTTTCGGATGAGAGAGACAGCGAGACCGAAAACGCAACGCAGCACCGGGCGCGTGCGCATACATTTAAACTAGGCCAAAGAAGAAGAGCTGGAGCGGGGGGACGGGGGGAGGGGGGTGCGGTGTAAGGGGGGTGCCGGAGGGGCGTGGAATTGGTGCGGTGGGCTTGCGGCGGCGGCGGAATCGACGGGTTCGCGTTAAGCTGACGACTTTTTGACCGGCCCGTGTGGGTATAACCAGTTCTATAACCGCACCGCGTGCGGTAGACGACGATGCTGACGACGGGGCGACATCGTTACGTGGTTACTTGTTCTTATTTCTTCTTCGTCTTCTGTTCTCACTGCCTTCTTGCCGCGGTTGTTCCCCTTTCCCGGCCTGTCTTTTTGAACTCCCTTTATTGTTGCTTCGGCGAGTGTGTCCCGGTTGGGAAGGGATGTGCCTGGTGGAGGGTTCAGGGCGGTATCTGGGCCATTCCGGGTCAGGAGAGATGCGCGCGTCGCCGGCGGAAGGTTGCGAGTTTTGTTCTTTTTTTCACGGTCATATAGCGGACTTGACCCAAGTTGCGCAGACTTTAGACTTCCTCGTCGCCTGTACAGAGAGAATGTAACCCCCCCCCCCTTCCCCTCCTTACATCCCTTCTCTGTGTGCTCAGCGTTATGAGGTATAGAGCTGCCTGGAGGTTAGGCTGAGATGCCGAGTCGTCTTGGCAATAATGAGTGATTGCTCGGCACAAAGGAGTCGCCGCTCGCGGATGTGTATAGTCGTGGCAGTTGTTAGGGTGCGGTTAACTAAAATTAGCGATTGGGTGTTAAGAAGACATTAATTACACGAGCAGGACGTCGGCGCGAGTACTTTGTATTATGGATGGTTAGAGATGCGTCGTTAGAGAAAATTACCATCGGTATAACTGCGTATATGCGTGATAACCAGTGTTTTTTCTGTACGATCACGTGGTAGCCAGCTTCACCGTGGTTTAAGTACGCTCAAACCGATCTTCATCAGAGTCGTCGTCAAACTGTGATCGCTTTGCATCGATAAGGAGTGGCACGTGGCGTAGAGATAAAACATTATAATTGTAAACATATTGCAAATACATCTATTGAAATATATTATCCACCTGGTGTCTATTTATTTATTTATTTATTTATTTATTTATTTATTTATTTATTTATTTGTTTGTTGCACGCGGAAATGACCACTAACAGTATCGTTTCTTTTTCTGGAGGGCTATGGTCAGATCGACACTGCTATCACTGGGAATCGAACTCAGAACCTCGCGCAGATGGGCGAACCTGTGAAAAAAACAAAAACAAAAACAAAGCGAGACTCGGGAGGCATGATCTTTATCCAAATACAAGGCAAAAAGCAAATTGTCACCGTAAACCTTCAGATTCAAAGTACATTTGTACTATGCACATACAATGCTCTACAACAGAAACACGAATATGTTTCGACGAAATCTGTATACTCTGTAACGTGATTCATTAATTTTTTTGTATGCAGCCGTACCTCTGCTTGTACGCTAATGAAATGTGAAATACTGAGACGCCAGGCAAATGCTGTTGAAGCAAACCTGTATAGACACTACAAATGTTCCGGGGTTTCATGTGTCTCAAAGACGCCACCACTGTGTACTTTCGATTACACAACGCCCTGCTTGTCCGCCGCGGTGGTATAACGGTTACGGTGCTCGGCTGCTGACCCGAAGGTCGCGGGTTCGATCCCGGCCGCGGCGGTCGCATTTCGATGGAGGCGAAATGGTAGAGGCCCGTGTACTTAGATTTAGGTGCACGTTAAAGAACACCAGATGGTCGAAATTTCCGGAGCCCTCCACTACGGCGTCTCTCATAATCATATCGTGGTTTTGGGGCGTTAAACCCCAGATATTATTATTATTACACAACGCCCTGTTTTTTTTTTTCTTTTTCGTTTCACGGTCAACCGTAATCGGCGAACATGCACGACTCGCGTGGGATTTGAAAGAGATACTTTATTTTATTCAGCGGCTGCACGCGCGGACGCGGTTAAACATGCGCGCGCGCATCTGCATTTTGAACCAAGTTATAGAGCGGATGAAGTGAGAGCAGTGAGATGGCGCTCTGCCAGAGCATGCGAAATTTGCATGCTTTCTCGAACACGCTGCAGTGGTTGCTAGCACGATCTGTTCTGCACACAGCGGTGGTGGCGGCGCCCGTCGTTACAGCCTCCGTACGTTTTGCACCTTCCTCCGCTTCAATTCTTCTTCATCTTCTTCTTCAGTCATATTTTTTTTTTTTAGTAGTCGCGCGTTCGCGGCATGCTCAGACATGGATTTATGAATATGGATTCGCGGAAGTCGTAAACGACTTGCCAAGCTGTGCCGCGTGTAGCAGTTCATATCGCCGATTTTCAAGAAAGAAAGAAACTATTGTAGCGGAGCCGGTCAGGCTTTTTTGTTCTTCTCGTGTCTCGCTTTGACGTTCTGATCTTTTCTTTCTTTTCTACACGTGCCTAGTTGCCGTAGTAGGAGGGCGTAGGAAGAGAACGTTTGGCGCAGCATAAATCTTCGGCACCCTACTTCAACAGGTGATAGCGGGAAAAGAAAGTACGAAAGAAACATCGAAAAAGAAGAAAAAAAGAGACAGGTTAGAAACGGAAAGACACTAAGACTGAAGTCACCTTAGCGGAGGCGTTGTATTGAGAATAAGAAAGTGAGTCTGCGGGAAAGAGTAGGAAGGCGACTTCTAACCGGCTCCGTCTCGCCGGTGCGGATAAGTTGTAAAACATTTTAACAAAGAAACGCAGCCCCAGATACAGTCATTAAAGAGGGAGAGAGAGAGAGCAGAGACAACGAGACCCGCCTGAGACCAGGCGTCACTCGAAAAGTCTTGCGTCAATTGGGCAACCGCTGAGACTTCGAAACCGTACCCTGGGCACGTTCCCCAGTCGGTAGCTGCCGCCTTACGGTGTAGTAGATTTTCTTTAGGAACGACAGCACATACAAACACACACACAAGCACATAAAGATTCGAACGCGCGACCTTGAAAACAACTCGCTCGCTCGCAGCTATGTGCCCAGCGTGCGCGAGCGCGCTCGCGCTCTAGCAGGCGACGTTTCGGCTGCGTCTGGGACTGCTCTCCCCCTCTCGTTTCCAGACCGCCAGGCAAACTGGAAGAAACGATGCGTCCGTATCTGTATTCCTCTCCTCACCTCTTCTTCTCCTCACCCCTCAGCTACAGACGTTATAGCGACGGGCCGCCCTTGCATTGTTCGCTTTCTGTTTCGGTTTCTTGTCCAACAAATTCGCTCTCATCGACCTTGACGTCGAGTCGCGGCGCCGTGCGATAAACGGGCGAGCAAGGAAGGCGCCGGACCGTCCGTCCGTCCGGGCCGGCCAAGCCACCTGGGCTGACGCGCCGCGTGTAGCTCGACGCCAGTGACGCCTCGCACTGCCGGTCTCTTTCTTTTCCTCCGTGGGTCCCTGCTGCGATAAGCCGGTGTACGGGCGGGGGAAGTTCCGGCATCAAAAGCGGTGAACAGAGCTGGACGAAAGCCGTTATACAAACTTCTGATGGACACAGGCAATGCCTACAATATTCTGCGCTAGAAGAGGCGGAGGGATTCACTACAAGAATAACTGATCTCTTTATGTATGTATGTATGTATGTATGTATGTATGTATGTATGTATGTATGTATGTATGTATGTATGTATGTATGTATGTATGTATGTATGTATGTATGTATGTATGTATGTATGTATGTATGTATGTATCATCATCAGTATAACTAGGCCCACTGCAGGGCAAGGACATCTATCTATCTATCTATCTATCTATCTATCTATCTATCTATCTATCTATCTATCTATCTATCTATCTATCTATCTATCTATCTATCTATCTATCTATCTATCTATCTATCTATCTATCTAATCATCTGGATCCTTCAGTAGTTTAGCTTCTGGTCTACTTGCCTCGTCATCCTGCAAGCTTCCACGTCACTGCAGGCTAAAAGTGGCACGGCGCAGTGTTCCCGTAGCTTCATTACTTTTTTCTCTTTTCTTACGATATAGGATGTTGGTCTGTTCTTATTCTTTCTTCGCTAAGCCTCCAGCTCTCGACCCCAAAGTTTATATATAGAAACCTGGTAAAACGAACTAATTAGACTATAGTTCTCTTTGCATTTAGAACTAGTATAACTGCGCCTACCAGTTTAGCATTCCGCTTTAACCGCGATAGGCTTCCTGGAATTGCGTCTGCGTGCAGGTCCACATTACACATCCTATACGGAGCAGCACGCACCGGGGACGCACGCACCAGTCTTGCAGTGTTACGCGTCCCTAATGGTTCGCAATGAGCGCGAAGTGTCTACGTGTGCGTGTGTGACTCGCATGCGTTTCGATGAGTTGGTCTGCATGTCGGCCGCACGGCCTGCCTTAGCCGAGACAAGTGTTTCACGTATGTATCAGGGAGACACCCCTTCTCCCACCCTCCTCGGTTGGCCTCGTGAGCATAGCACACCCACTTGCTTAGTATTGGCAAGGTGAAGCCGTGTTCCTTAGAAGGAAGGAGACATGAAGGCGGCTAAGTTAAAATCTTTATTGCTCATTTCTCCTCTTTAAGTCGTGGCTTGCACATACAGCTCTCCCTTTAGCTCACACACACACACACACACACACACACACACACACACACACACACACACACACACACACACACACACACACACACACACACACACACACACACACACACACACACACACACACACACCGTTCTTGCAAGGTACATCTACGCTTCGTATAAGGCCTGGCGCCTGGATGAGAGTGTGTGAGAGATGGAGGGAGGGAAAGAGGGAGTACACATAAGAGCGCTGCGCCGTGCGTCGCCGCCAAAGAAGTACGAAACAAACAAAAGCATGGCATTGTTTCACTATCTTCTTCGGCGTCCTGGCGTCAGTGTCGGCTGAGGCTGACTTGTTCCTCCGCGTCTTTTGGTTCGAGGAGTGGTCGCTTCTTCTTCTCCTGCTTCGCATCCGGGATTTTAAAGTCACGCGACGACACTTTTTTTTTTCGCTTGCGGAACTGCCGAAGAACTCTGGCGAACGACGAGGGGGAGTGCCCATGTTTGGATCCATGCCCGAACCGATAAGCTTTGCGCTACACTTGCGCCATAGGCTGCGCCGAAACGGACAGTTAGCATGCATAAACGGTGCAGATAAAAATGTAAGCTTTGGGTTATCTCCACGTAAATTGAGCTATTCTTCGCAGATGCATGTTGTAAGGGTATACATGTCGCCGTTGTGTGGCAACGGTGATTGAAGCGCCCTGTGGAAAGAGGGCAGGTTTCTAATCCGGAAGAAATCGCTTCTTGAAGCGAGTAGTTAGATGTGGCAACGTTCCGTGATTTTGGCCAAAATTCTCAGTACTTGCTTGGTGTTATGCGCAACACTTGCTCGTTGTCGCTGTCGTCTTAGCTAGAACCTTGTCTCTTATTTCGTATTTTCTGTCATTAGTTTTTGAGCGGTTAAGCTTCAGGAGCACATGCCTTTGCTACAATGTGGTTTGGTTACAATAATTGTCGGGGCTTCATTTTCCAAAACCACGATATGATTATGAGCGACGCCGTAGTGGAGGTCTCCGGAAATTTCGACCATCTGGTGTTCTTTAACGTGCAGACAAATCTAAACACACGGGCCTTTAGCACTCCGCCTCCATCGAAATGTGGCCGCCGTGGCTGGGAATCGAACCCGCGTCCTCGAGCATAGCGGCTCAGCGCCTTAGCAGCCATGCTAACAGCACGGCTCAAGCTGGCGGAAGCTGAACGACAAGGAGTCACCATTCGGTTTGTACTTGGCATGTCCGTCACAACGCAAGAGATTGAACAACTTGTGTATACAAGCATCGCACTCGAGCAGCGTCAGCACCGAGTATATGCTTTCCCTGTACAACACGCGCATTTCTAATTTGGCGCAGCTGTTCCGGCAGTTGTGATAAATACGTTTCGTTTGCTAATATACGCGCGCATTGAGCGACAAGGTCTAACGCGCTTTCTTTCTCCTGCGCATCCACTTATGAGGACCTCCAAGTGGAGAACCTGGCGTCGACTAATTGCCCTGTGCACGCGCGCACCACACCACAAGACCTTGCACATGGCGCGGTCGCAACCATATACCCTTCTCTCCCAGGAACAGAGGCCGAGAAGGACTCTCCTTCCATTTCCTGTTCGTTAATTCCCCGTCGGATCTGCATTTTGCTACTAGCGTTTCCCCTTCCAGGTTCCTAGAACCATGACTGTCTTGCACTGCCTTAATAGAATTGGAGAGAGAGAGTATGTGAGGGAAAGGCAAATGGGATAAGCAGGAGACCATGTGGTTGTGTATCCGTGGTGTTGCTGGCTTCGAACGAAAAAAGAACCGTCGTTGCCTGTTATACAACCTTCGAGTCATCGCTATACTTGAAGTCAAGGGCAGTGTTGAAACTCGCGCATAGTATGGTTAGTTGAAGACTAGGCTCATTGGTTATGCAGCCTCGGGACCGCCGCGTTAATGCGCGCGCTTGCGCGCCCTTTGGTATATGGACGGAACGAGGAACATACGCATCGACCACTTATGTGAGGCTGTGCAACCGCTGCGGTGGAGTGGTTATGGTGCTCGACTGCTGGCCCGAAGGTCGCGGGACCGAATCCCGGTCGCGGCGGCAGCGTTTCTATATATGGAGGTGAAATGCTGTAGAGGCCGGTGTACCCAGATTTAGGTGCACGTTAAAGAATACAGGATGGTCGAAATTTCGGGAGCCCATCATTACGACGTCCCTCATAATCATATCGTGGATTTGGGTCGTAAAACTCCCAATATTATGAGACTGTGCCGTGAACACTCGTGCCTCGAATGTTTGCTTGCTGTTCTAGTTGGTTCATTGGAACTCATGTAACAGCGCGAAAAAGTGGAGAGGACGACGAAGGACACAGATTGCAAACAGCGCTATTTATACGCTATCGTCGTCCTTACTACTCTTTCGCGCTGTTACATCAGACGTGTCACGAAGTTTCAAATGGTCATACGCGAAATGCGTGCAGTGTAGCTGGAAACCTCGAGGATGCTTTTGCTCGCCTAAAGTCTGATTGCTCAATAAAGATGGCGCACTTTAGCGCTATTGCGTATAGATAGAAAGAACGCGTGTGTGAACGAAACGACCTATTGGTTAGCTTATTTGAAAACATCGGCGCTGCAGAGACGCTCTGTGCACATCACGTTGAGACAGAGAGAAAGAGAGAGAAGAGAGAGGATGCACTGCGACAGCGTGGCTACAAGGAAAAAGGGCAATGACAACTGAGTGTACAGTCGGCGTCAAAAGTATAGAGACCGCGAAGCGGAAACCAGGCAAAACATGATGTTGGCCAGCGCTAATGACAACTGACGGTCGCAAGGCGAGTTGCGAGTCAGCGCCTGTGCTGTTCTCTATTCAACCGTCCCTTGACATTTGCGCTGTTCAACATCATGAATCAGGACCAACTTGTCCAACTTTCCACTTGAAGCAGGAAAAACCTGAACGTCCCGACGTGGGAGACCCGAGCCCGGATCATCATAACCAGCAGGGCAATCAATAAAGTTGTATACCTGCAAACTAGGTCTGTGAAAACATTGAACTTCCCAGCAATTTGTGACTGTATTCGGTCGAACCGCACAGTACATGCCGTTAGCGCATTTTAGAACAGGCCGGAAACCTAAGTTCAAGGCCGCCTTCGGAAGCAGCGGGAATGTTCAGTTTTAGGGGCGAAGCTCCTTAAGGCGGCACCCGTTCGTCCCCGTCGTAGTGCGTAACCAGTCTTAACTCTAGTACCAGATCTTGACCTCCAAGGTGGTGCCGGTGGGAGATTTCTCCTGTGCGTTGTTGAACAATGAAAAATTCGCAGCGTGCCGTTAACTAAAAGCCGAATTCTTCTGTCTCTCATTCCCCATCAGCAGCCATTGGCATGATCCAGTAGGAAACGTTAGTGGAAGTAGAAGTGTAAGTGTTAGCTAAAAGCCGACTTCTGTCTCTCATTCCCATTAGCAGCCATTGTTCACCTCCAAGCTAGTGCTTGGTGAGATTTCTCCTG
This sequence comes from Rhipicephalus sanguineus, assembly GCF_013339695.2. Lineage (NCBI taxonomy): Eukaryota > Metazoa > Arthropoda > Arachnida > Ixodida > Ixodidae > Rhipicephalus > Rhipicephalus sanguineus. Next base: position 124,071,325 of record NC_051181.1, read on the forward strand.
TGCGTGATTAAACAATAAAAATTTTGTTCAAAACGCCGTTGATTGATGAAATAAACCAACGAAAGACGCCAGATGTTTTCTAAAAGCAAAACGAAAGAACGCCAGATGTTTCTAAAGCAAAATGAAAATACGCCAGCTGCTTAACGAAAGACGCCAGATGTTTTCTAAAGCAATGGTTTTCTAAACAATGAAAATTCACAGCGTACATGTAAAATTAAAGTGAGCTGCATGTCGTCATAACTCTCATCGAACCTTTAGTATAAAGGCGCCCGATCTCACGTCGGTGATGATGTACTGGGCAGAATTCACGGAAGATTCACGGTTTACCGATGAACCTCCGCAGCTTCGCTCACTCATCATCATTCACTCCGTGGATATGCTGTGATTTTTTCTTCTGTCTCGTGGTCTCTAAAGTTTTGACGCAGACTGCACATCGCAGTAATTGCTATGATGTAACGGAAAGAACGCGATCATAGTCTTGAAACTGTAATTATCGTGCAGCTAAGCTAAATTCCGCGCGCACATCAGAGGAACGATCCCGTAAACAATCAAGGACAAGCTGGATGTGTAAACTCGTCTCTCTCCCTCCGCTCTCTCTCTGATTCGGTGAAGTCACGTGAACGCATTCTTGCACGAAATGTGGGGCAGCGGTGTGGTCGCGGCCACACCACACATATATATACAGGTAACCACTGCTGCGCGTGCTGCTTAACATAGATCACGGGCAGGTTAGCGGTGCGTTGGTGCCTTGCCACGGATCGCTGGGCGCTTGCATATCATCGCTCATCCCGAAACCGCTGCATAACAAATGAAGACTTCGGGTGTCGCACTACACGAGGTGAACCGAGCTCGCCGGACACGTATTTTTCTTATTCCTTTTTCGTCTTACGAATGTTTCTTCAGTATGCGCCACGCTCCGTTGCCCACGGAGCACGCGGGCTAGACTTTGCCACAATAATTCCGTGCAGCGCTGTGCTGGAGCTTTTTGGATTAGCCAAACGGGGAGGCGTTTCACGATGTCCTAACGCAGGAAACAGCTCACAATTGGTCATCTTGTGTATTCGGCTGCTACGATTGGTCAACGCCGGTTTTATAATCCGTGACACACTCTGTTAAAGCAGAAACGACATCGTCAGTCTTGGATCTCATTTGACCGGCTTACCCAGGATCTCCATGTTTTCTCAGTACTGCACCGATTTACCTTCGTCGTGTGTGCTCGTCCTTGCGCCAGTATGTCACGTCCGTGTATGCAAACCACCCCTGCAGGGTCTGACCGGAACGCAACATCTCTTTTTTCCATGCTTCCTATATTTTTCTTTTTTTTTTTATACTTAAGTATGCGTGCCAGGAAGGTATCAGTGGATAATATGGGGCGTCGTGTTAGATTTTTATTTGCTCGGTGCCGCGCCACGCATTTATAAACAAACCGCCTCTTCGTGCTTGTTTTGCGTGCGTGTTTAAAGCCGGCATTTGAAGGTGATGCGTTCCGGAAAGAAGTTGCACGAACGCATACTTCACCTATGATCAGCTAGGCAACGACCTCTGTGATCGCTTCCGCGAGTAACAAGGCACAGAATACACTTCGAGGCGAGCTGCATAAAGCTATCACACTGCATATATTCACCGTGCATATTGCGCGCTAGAGAGTTTCGTACGTACAGTCTGCGTCAAAAGTTTGGAGACCACTATAGGTGTGACTCCGTCAGAGCAAACTTTGAATTTTTCAGCAATTAGCGACTGTATTAGGTCGAACTGCAGCGTACATGTTGTTAACACGTTTTAGAACAGGCCGGAAACCTAAATTCGAGGCAGTTATTACTTGAAATAATTCTCACGAACAATTCTTACATTAAAAACTGTCTTGTGAATAAGGGCTCCAAAGTATCTGGTCTCAACATGCAACCACAGGCGTCAACAACGACAGCAATATAGGTCGACAAACTCGCTCATCAGTCGACTCACTTATGCTCACTCAGACTCAGATCGAGCCGTGAGCCTGAGTGAGTCCGGGCGAGTAATATTTAGGTGAGTCTGAGTCAGAGTGAGTTCGGTTGAGGAAAATTTTGATGAGACTGAGTCCGAGTGAGCCCTAAGCGCAAAATATATTTCTTGAGTGAGTCTCGATGAGCTCCGTTTTTTCTTTGCCGACCTATGACAACAACAACAACAACAACAACAACAACAACAACAACAACAACAACAACAACAACAACAACAACAACAACAACAAACACAGCCAGCAGACTGCACTCGACGAATCCTCATCGTCAGTTCTCGGTGAGATCCTTACACAAGGCTGCTCAGCTCCTCCACAGTGCAAACAACCACGAGATAAGCAGGAGAGTGTTTACAAACGCATACACAACAGGAGTGCCTCGTTGCGACCTCTTATGAGCTTCGAAACGGCGTGCAAACATTCGCCGAGATAAGAGCCGCATTCACGAAGAGCTTGCCGCGAACGACGCGCAGTCGTCCATCCCGAGACAAGAGGAAAATAATGCGTACCCATCGCCTCGTCACGCTGTCTGTGTGGCGCATTCTCAAAATGACACACCGCTCTTCTCGTGTAGCTTACGCTTCACCTCCACTACGTAGGTATATAGCGCGCACGTTTCCGTAAGGTCTTAGCGCTAATTGTTTCTGGCCTTGTCACATCGTGTAGATACGAGGTATGAAGGGACCGTCGTATGAATTGCACTGAGTGTGCGCTCCCAATGCTCATTCTCCCAGGGTGTTGCGACACCCGCGTCGTTCGAGTATATATATGCATGTTCGCTGAGGTTTCCCAGAGGGCATCCGTTTCATTGTTTCGTTCTTATCACTCAATCGCGATTGTTGTTAGACATACACGGACTCGCGTATGTACCGAATACGCCATTAGGGAAATGAAAGAGAGAAGGAAATAGAAAGTCATACACACGGCGCTGTCAAGAATGATATATAACTCTTGCGGACCTTCTTCGTCTGACCACAGCGGAGTTGCCTCGGTCATTAGGTTCCTACGAAGGCAGCCAAGTCTAGAAGGGTGGGATGAAGAGAGGAAGCGGCGTCTTTTTTTTGCCCCGAGGGGTGAAGCTAAGGCATGGGGGATGCTAATTAAAGATGGAAGAAAGCGAAAACAAAGTTCGAGAGGGAAAGGACGAGAGTTGAGCCGAAGAGTCACCTCTTAAAGCGGTATCTACCTGCGATCGCGCGCTTGGCTCATTAGGTGTAAACGACCTTGCACGGAAGTTTTCACCGTTACAAACATTCAACGCGGGGCTTAGACGGCTGCACGCGTATTTTCTCGCTTAAAGGCCGCCATCGAATGAGACTTTGGACTTGTAGCACGAGACCATGAGAGGCACGAGAGCTTGGATAGCAGAAAATATTTTTTACCCAGCAGCTAGTAGGGCCAACGCGTCGTGGTAGAGAGCAAGGTTTTATCGGATCGGCACCTGGGACGTTTCAGAAAGCTACGAAACATATTTAATACTGCGATTTGGTATCAGATCGTGACGGTTTGTATATTATAATGTCTCGCAACACGATCACGAAGGACGGCCTTTAGAGTTATTCTGAATTTAACAGTAACTTACGTAACGTCATGTGGTGGAAGGTTTTCGATAAATTTGTACGGCTAGCTGGGGTTCTGTAACATGTACATAAGGTTTGGCACCTCGTGGTCACTAGAAAAACTCCGTGGTGCCTATATAGAAGCACCGGATCGGGCAGTCGCATCTTCTGCCCAGCATTGCTACAAGTACAGTGCAGAGTGTTTGCATCAAGGTTTAGTGGTAAACTTCCAATCGAAATCCCAGCGCTTCTTTTATAATTTCTTTTTCGATAGGTTAGAATATTCTCTTAGGAGCAATCATGACATACCCCCCCCCCCTTTTTTTTTCTTTTTTTTTGCATGTACAGAGCCCGCCCCAAGCGAGGCTCGCACGCTGTCTGTGGTTTGTGTATTCTGACTGGCTGTGAAAGAAAGACAGGGGACAGAAAAGCTGTAAGCATGGAGGTTACCAAAAAAGCTACACGATTCGCTGAGGAAGTAGCTTGTATTGATAAACAGAAGCCGATTTCACAATGTGTCTTTTTTTTTTTTCGTTAGTGCTCTTTGCCGTATGGATCGGCCATCTTCAGTGTGTCCGACGTTACGATTTGCTGGCGATTGCTCTTACGATCTATTTCATAGCCAAATTTTTGTTGTAATTCTTACACCACAACTATTACGCTACAAACGGTTAGCAAAAGCAGTTAGCGAACGCGGCTAACGGTGGGCGCATGTTCCACGCTCGAAAAAAGTTTCGCGAATTCTACCGTGCACATTCCTGGCAAATACACGTGCGCATGTTATACACGGGGAAAATACGGTACACGGTGCAATTAACATAGTCTCCGCCGCCGACGCCGCCGCCACACGCGATGCGCACGTGGCCAGAACTATCCGGACGTCGTTTAAAAAACTTTCCCTCTCTTTGAAAGCAGCCGCGTGTGTGTACGCGTGTATATACTGTGACCCGTGACAATCCGAAGAACGCATCCATCCTCCGTCGCTATGTTTCCGCCTACAAGTGTTGCTTTCCCGTTTCGCTGTATAGTTAATTCGTTATTTGTGTTTTGCTGAACCAACGCATCAACCCTACACGGGTCTCCTATTGGAACGGGTGGCGGCGTGACTCTACGATTGGGATATTGTCAGGCGCTCGAAATAGCCGCCGCGCGCGCGCGTTTTGCGGTCTTACTATAGGAGCGGTGTTACGTGCTGGAAATGTGTGCGCGGCGTGTAAGTGTACACAGCCAGGCGCTTGCGCCGGTGACGTATATGTGATGTCGATGGGTCGATGGGTGATTACGTAATCTACGAAACGACAACGCGGCCGGGCTCGAGAGGCTTGCTGGCACCGCTGGTGTAAAAGACCTAATCGGTTGCCGGCTGGCGCGTGCCAGAGGATATATGTGGGGAAAATATGAACGTGACGTACCTTATTATGCTTCCGTGGTAAACGAGGAAAAAAAAAATCACGCGTCAAAGGAAGAAATGCGCATAATTGCAGGCTCTCTAAACAGAAAACCGGAAGTTAAAAAAAGAAGCATACATAGAGGTGTGTCTAAGTAAGACATCGTCTGGAACAAGCTGGCATTTCTAATTTCTGATGTCGATTGTCTGAATTACGCATGTTAATACGCAAGTTGTCAAGAAGCGGAATATATATTTCCGTTCGTGCGTTAACTATCGCTTAGCGAAGAGCTGAAGCAGTATAAGTTTTCCAGCTTGCGAGAGCGCTTGATGAAATTATGGGTGTGCTCATTAACAAGTGACACTATTAAGTGGCATTATCAAGAGACTTGGCGCGCTTAAATGATAAGTCTTCGCCTTAAGTTTGACAGTTCATCATGAACATCGGGCGCACGAATCTGCTCGCCCAACTGTAGTCGTCGTTGTGGACGTGAAACGTGATTGAAAGGTCCACATACATACATACATACATACATACATACATACATACATACATACATACATACATACATACATACATACATACATACGTACGTACGTACGTACGTACGTACGTACATACATACATACATACATACATACATACATACATACATACGTACGTACGTACGTACGTACGTACGTACGTACGTACGTACATACATACATACATACATACATACATACATACATACGTACGTACGTACGTACGTACGTACGTACGTACGTACGTACGTACGTACGTACATACATACATACATACATACATACATACATACATACATACATACATACATACATACATACGTACGTACGTACGTACGTACGTACGTACGTACGTACATACATACATACATACATACATACATACATACATACATACATACATACATACATACATACATACATACATACATACATACATACATACATACATACATACATACATACATACATACTTCAAAAAGGCTACAGAAAGTTTAGGGACCACGAGACACAAGGAAAAGCTGAGTTGGATTTAGATTACTCGCTTGTTCTGAAACGAGCTAGCAACACGTGTTGTGCAGTTTGAATGAATAGAGTAAGAAATTGCTGGGAAATTCAGAGAGAGAGACACAGAGGAGGAATATAAGAAATGTAGGGAGATTAACTAGACTACTCCCAGTTTGCTACCCTACTCATGGGGATGGGAATAAGGGAGTAAAAAGGAGAGAGGAGGAGAGGTACATTTCACAACACACACACAGTGCAGGGTTTCACAGGCGGTCGCTCAATGCCGTTTCCTTCGAAGAGTTTTCCTCAGACCTATTGGTCTCGGGCGCTGCATGTGAACCGTGCACTGCATTCACGCGTGTTTTCGCGGAACTCTAATTTTTGACGCCGACTGTACAAATCACGATACGCATCGACAAAGGCTATCCATGTAAGCAAACTGTTTCCGGATGTTGTAACAAGTGCAGGGAGGAAAACGTGACATCCTGAAAAAAACAGACTTCTTTTTTGCTTTCGTGCGTTTTTCACACCGCGAAATAACCACGAACGAAAAGCAAAAACCAATACGCGCGCGAACACGCACTGTTTTCAGTTGCAGTACACGTTTGTGTGGTTGTAAGACCTACACACTCACACCAAATAAAAAGAGGAGAGAAAGCTCTGACAGTGTTTCTTCGTCTTTTATTTTCCCCCAATAATTTGAAGACGCCCTTCACTTCCTGGTATGTGAGCCGCGTACAGCATTCGCGCGTGCTCATACGGAGCTCTTACAAGACATTCCAGTAGAACAACTTGCGCGCACAAACTGCGATGATTCGCGTGGATTCACCGCTAGGCTGCGCAGCCAGCTGGAAGAGTATGGAAAGAGCTCGATAACTGACATCATCCAGGAGAGACAGAGATAATTAAGTGATCGAAGACTGGCAACGAAACACGCGTAACTCTTCTCATCGCTTATGTACATATATAAAGTGTGTGTGTGTGTGTGTGTGTGTGTGTGTGTGTGTGTGTGTGTGTGTGTGTGTGTGTGTGTGTGTGTGTGTGTGTGTGTGTGTGTGTGTGTGTGTGTGTGTGTGTGTGTGTGCGTGTGTGTGTGTGTGTGTGTATCGTACATCCATCCATCGATACTGCTTGTAGGCATACAAACACACACACTCAGGTACCCCACTGCTTGATCTCGCGTTACCTGTTGGCTGCGGATAGGTAACATGAGCGTTAAGAGAAATCCTTGGCAAAACTTGGAGCACGCGCATACTACACAAGCAGTGTGTGCAAGCTCTCACGTTTCTCTCTTTTTCTGATGTTGCTTTTTTCTTCTTTTTTTTTGTGCATTCTTCCAGCTCTCGATCACTAGCACTGTGAAGGAGAACGAGCTCTCCGGGCCGATGACCCTCACGGAAGTTGATCAGAAACAATAACGCGCGCCGACTGCAGTAATGGACGCGTAGACGCAGCCTTGGGCATTCTGCCCCGCGAGCGCCTCGGCATGCATGCATACATTGAACGAAGCAGCAGCTCAGGCTGCAGGCATGGCTGTCTCTGGAGGGGTGCGCATTCGAGTAGCACGTTATATTATACGGCGACGAGTGTCCGTACTATCGTCGTAACGAGAAGGATCTCCCTCAGCTTTTTAGAGGACGGCATTTCGAAAGCCACGTGTATACGGTATGCGTCTAAAACAAGCCTTGAGATTCTTGCAAAAAAATATTCGTAAGAAAAGCGAGGTGTTTATGAAGTCGAGAAGTTCTCCGGCCAGCCGCTTGCGAAATGAAAGGCACGTTGCCTGGATACGCTCGAAAAAGATTATTTTTTGACGGTCTGTCTTTCATTACGCGCATAGTCAGAGCTTGAATTAACGCACATTGAGTGCTCGAAAAGGCAGCTCGCTAAGTACAGCGCTAATAAATTGTATAATTCGTGAAATCCTATGAGTTCAAAGATTGTTAAATGTTTTTGAAAGTGTATTCTTTTTTTTCGCTATTTTTTAAACACTTCTTTGTTTCCTCCTTGGCTATTTCCCAGGGTTGGGTAGCATACCATATTTTTCCTTGTGGTTAACAACGTAGCCCGTCCCCTTTCCTCTATTTCTCTCTCTCTTTCCTATGCAAAAAATGTAGTCGTGCGTGTTTCTATTTGTTTCGTTTTTATAGTAATTATTGGTTTACTCAAGTAGCCTACTCTTTTGAAATGAAAGAAGGAGACCAGTATTCCTTGGAGTTGGGTCACAAGAATATTGGTATACGAGATACCTGCAAGACAACTGGTGGCAGGTGGAATATTGGTGTAACCAAAGTGACCCCTCCCACTCCGAATCCGATATATTTACTAGCGTTCGCAAAAGCCGTGTGCCACAAGTACGCACATTTGCTGGCATTTTCTGGATATTCTGGCAGCGTTGACATGTTCTCCAGCCTGTCAGCGTTCAATTTTTTCTCGAAAATGTACTCAAAACGCTCGACACTTCTCAAACGTTGAGATGTCTTTGCCAGGTGACTCGCTTACATCTGTTTCCTTGCTCGAAAACCGCAGCGGTCGCGCCGTTCCATAGAAACCAATCATGACCGTAGAAACTTCGTGGTGATCACCACCGCTTGCGACTGTTGCGAATTGTTTCGTGATGCAGCTGCAGCAACAGGCGGTTAGGTTAGGCTAGGTTAGTTAAGGTTAATTAAGCGCGACATACATCACGCTTAATTCCTTTCTCCTGCAATCTGCTTTCTTTGGCTAAAACTGTATATTCGTACATAACGGGAACATACACTGCTTCAGCTGAGGCTTATATTTTTCTGTTTCCCATTTCAATGCACACTAGAATAATAAAATGACCTTGACTTTAACTTATTCCGGCTCCTTGATTGCTCTGTTTTGCTTTGTCCCGCGATAAACCTCAAGACTAAGTCGATTCCTCATAATCCATCGCTGTTTCGAAAAGTGAACGCGGAAACGGTGTGGCAACACGGGAACAAGGTGCGAGGTATATACGTAGGCTGAATTTTTTTTTTTCCAAGGCCAAGTTTTTTGATCAAGCGCCATAGTTCTTCTTGCTTAGCAACTACATAGCTATCTCCTTCTTTTCTTCGTAGCGGTGAGCGCCTGTCACGTGACGAAACACATTTGTCATGCAAGACGCGATAACGAGTCCTATATACCCGGGGCGCGGAGCAGAAAGCGAAAGCACTCGCGCCAAATCCAGCTGCCTCGAGAAACGTGTCCCGCAGCGAAGTCGGGGAGCAGATGGTCGCTTCTCGGAAACGCACACGCAAGCTTGCAGAGGGAGGCGTTCGGGGGAGAAGGGTACCGGTAGAGACACTGCCGGGCTTAAGTATACTCCCGGAGAGACAGGGAGTCCAACCCACGTCCAACACGCGAAGTGGCGGTTGGAGATTGCTCGATCGTCTCTGCTTTCCACTCTTTTTCCAAGCTATATGCACAACGTTCTTATGCGTGAGCGCGAACTTTTCTGACTCATCATTATCATCATCAGCCTGACTGCGCCCAATGCAGTTCAATGTCCTTTCCAATGTTTCGTCAGTCAACCCGGTCCCGTGCTTGCTGCGACCACGTTAACCCCGCAAACTTCTTAATCTCATCTGGCCACCTAACTTTCTGCCTCCCCCTCAAACATTTGCCTTCTTATGGGATCCAGTCTGTTACTCTTAATGACCAGCGGTTACCTTGCCTTCGCGCTGCACGCCCTGCCCATGCTCACTTCTTCGTGATTTCGACTAGGATGTCCTGAACACCCGTTTGTTCCCTGACCCGCCCTGCTCTCTTCTTGTCCTCCAAGGTTACACATATCATTTTCCTTTCCATGGCTCGCTGCGTCGTCCTCAATTCAAGTTGAACTTTTGGGACTTTTGTGGTATAAACCACCACCTGTCTGTCGTCTATACGGAACCGGTGGTTCAACCATGTTGGATGTCGCGCCCGCGAGCCGTGACTGCGTGCCACTGTCGCTCGCGAACACCAGGTGACAAGATGCACGAGCTTCGGTTGGCCGAAGGAAAGGCAGGTTGTTCTTGTCGCACCGTTGAACACTGCGTGGCAGCGGGTTTCACTCGGGCAGCTGTCGAAAGTGAGAGCCGCCTGAGCTGAGGCGTGTGCTTTGTCGCGCAAATCGTGCGGTTGGCTTCGAAACGGTTACGACCGTCCAGGTATACGTTGTGCGAGAAACATACCTCTGGGCCAGAAAAACTTCCGTTCGCGATACGTTGAAAATACGGCAGCGTGTGTTCGAAATGATGGAGAGAGAGAGACAGAGACTCTAGTGACGTTTGGGTATTGATGGCGTATTAACGGGTTAATTGCACTCTTAAGTCGAGAAGTTTCAAGACGAATGCGTCCGCTTACTCTAATTTGTTATGCATGCAGCCAGAGTCAGAGCTAGCGTTAAAGCAGAGGATAGATTCAATGCTAGTCCGCGCATCTGAGGGCACAGTCATAAGGACGTCAAATGTCCCGAAACTCAACGTAACACACCAATAGGCGGTATGTTAGACGCGTTTCTAGAATAAAACAAAGGGAATGGATCGAGGGAACCGTATTTATTTTTTTTTTGTTATAACACAGCCATACGAGGCCAACAGATAATCAAGCTAAGGGAATTACATAGGTCGTTATTAGGTGTTTTTAGCTGATGTGTAGTAGTTACGAGATCGAAAAGATGAATTAACTGGACGGAAGAACAACTCACCACAAATGCTAACCGAACCCAATACATTTGTTTGTTGAGGCTCTCGCTGTTCTATCTGCGTAAGACTGTAATCAAATTAGGCGCGGTAGAATGTGCGAGCCTAGAGAACAGTGGGGGAGTACGAAGATAAGAGAGGATCATCAGTTGGTAGAGAGGACGCCAGGCTTGGAGCCAGACCGAGTAAGGCAGGTGTCAGACGCAACACTTACTCAAAAAAAAAAGTAAGCGCTACGAGACAAAGTAACAACGGTGGATATTCGACCAAGCACAAGCTGCAGAGGGCAGCCCACAGAGCAGGTGAAAAACGGGCCTCGCCACGTGCATCTTGTGCACAGCGCTCGTCATTTCCCTGCAGAGAGAGGAAGCAAGAAAAACAATGCAAAACCAGCAATGTTAGAGCGCGCACGGCGTCCTCTTCAGCATAAATCCACTTCAATACCCTCCTCTCCCTTGCCCCGTTTTCTTCCTTACCTTTCTTGAGGGGGTCATGTGACCCTCCTCAGCTCGCTGGTCAGCGTGCGGCAAGTAGTTCGTTGAGGCGTTTGTCCTGAACGCGTGTGTTACGCTGTCTACAGCTTGGTTTAAAGCTTGCCGAGAAGGGAACCGTGCGCCATGAAAAAAAAAAGAAATCAATCAACCAGTTATCTAGTGGCGGACGCGGCGTATTGGACGCCTACTGTCACTCTTGAAATTAATCAATGCACTTTGGATCGAGGATTCGACGACGGTGTTCAACACATGCGATGGCAACACGTGTGAACTGCTCTACTCCACCTATACAGTCCTGAGACGGCGCGAAGGATGAAGATGTCTTGTGTCCCTTCCCCTGTGTGCCAATGGTTGGATGTACCCTTCATTGTGAAAGACGGCGGTATTCTGTGGTCGGCCTGGATGCCGTGGTCGTAATACAAGGCAGTGAGTGCTGACCTCCACTTCTTGATTATTTAATGTTAAGTTAGCTTTAGGGCGGTATTGATTTAATATCGACCGCATTGAAGAATGCTCCTAAAAGGGAAGATGCTATTTGATCACTTTTTTTTTTTTTCACGCGGAAATGAAAGATACTCAAACACGCTGTCGAACAAGGTTCCACTGTACCAAGCTATCGAAAATATTGATAATACATAATTAGTTAACATCGCTGACGATTCTGAGCTGGTCTTTTCTGTCTCCTTTCACGGTAGAATCTGCCATTTCGACGTGGACGTAATTCGAGCATATTCGAAAATTGGGAAACTTGATCAACGCTTTTTTATACAGTTCACTCACGTGACTCAAACTAGCGGATGTCGACCGCATAAACAACTTTTAGCGGTGGGGAGAATGAAATAGATTCATTCTAGAGGTAGCTTAGCAGACTGAGGCTTTCCGCTACTATAAGCTCGAAAACGCGGGTTTGATTTCCAGCCACTGCGGCCGTAATTCGATGGGCACGGTTTGCAGAAACGCCCCTGTACTTAGATATAGGTGCACGTTAAGGTACCCCATTTGGTCAAAACTTATCAGGAGTCCCTCATTATGGGCATGCTTCATATTCATGCCATGAAATCATGTGGCTCGTAAAACCGTGGACTTTGACCGTTAATATTAAGTTAGCTGCGGCGTATAATACAAACTGCAAACGAGCTTTTTAGCCTGCGGCATCGAGATAATTGAATATCTTGTTTACTCAATCTTCTCCACGCGTGTTTTCACGCTGAAACGGCACGTGTACGGGTTTCAAGCGTATAAAGCTTAATTAGAAACAAGCTGACGCAATGTAGTCTGCTTTTGCCGCAGTCACAAATTAGGAATGTTACGCTTTTTTTTTTTTGTTTAATATTCCGGCATACCGTTTTACTCTGTCGTGTTATGCAAAAATAGTCGCAAGAGACTAACTGCTGGTCTTTCCAGCTGCTTGCACAGCCAATTCACGCTTGGAGTGAAAGTATGGCGTTTACGACTAATTTGTTTTACGATTCTTTCCCTGCGGTTCTAAGTAAGTCTCTAGGTAGGCGGATGTGAGAAAATTTAAACTACCTGTCATGTTCTTTCTTTCTTCCCTGCTGCTTTTCAAGTATCTACGGTAGTTAAGTTTTCAAACAGGTCTGTCTGCGCGTTTGCACGCGGTATCCATGTGTAATAATGTAACGTAGGCACGTGCGTAAGGCAAGCACAGTGTCCGTCTCATAAGTCAGCACAGCAATAAAAAAAAATAGTAATAAATAAAGGAAAGTGAGACAGGTCGAAAACGACGGTTGCCTCGTCGCCTGAATTGCGATGCGGCAAGTCCACGCATCCTTTCACGCATCGAAGTTGCGACCAATGAAATCCCAAGGATTCGAAGAGGCATTATATATAAAACACGGACAGCAGTCCCAGCAGCAACAGCAGCAGGAGCAGGCAAGTCTTCTTCGGCATGATTCTATGGCCTTGAAGAGAACGGTCAGAAAGGAAAGAAAAGAACGACTTCAGAAAACGACTTTCTCTGGTCTTTCTTTTTTTTTTTTTTTTACTTCTTTGAGACTCTCGGAATCACACCAGCGCTTAAGTGGGGTGGCGTGCGACTGCCGTCCCTTACGCAAGCCCTGCCTGTAAGAGGAACATTGGATGGGGGACACAAGAGAGCAGCTTGCAAGGGGCCAGCAGGTGACACATATATAGTTGGCTATATATACAGAGGAGAGGGAAGGGGGGGGGAGGGGTTGACGGCGCGACATCATGCAATATGCGAAATCTAGTCACGTAAATGCGCGCCGCTTTCTCTCGGCCGTTTTTTTTTTTTTTTTTTCGACGGAGAACGGGAACTGTAGCGTGGCGATCCGTAAGCGGAATGTTAAACAGCCCCGCGCAGCTATGGGCACAGCGTCGCGCAGAGGTCATCGGGAACGTTGTGGAAGTTTTTCCTTTCGTTCTTTTTCTTCTTTTTTTGATCTTTAATGGGTTCGAATTGTGGTTTGCTGTACTATTAGAGATCTGGTGAGCTGTGCCACTTCTTTAACCTGTTGTATACCTGAGTTTCCAAGAATTGTCGCTCTTAACTTCGAAAGGGTTATGTTATAGGCTTGAAAAGAATACGGACGCAGGTGTTGCGCCCGTACAATTACTCAAAAGGTCCATTGCAAAGCCAAAGCTAGTACTTCGAGCGACGAACATGAACGAGGACATGCGCAGAACATGTGGTCGCGTGTGTCACGTGTCATTGCGTGACAGTGAGATCATTGCTGAACTTTCCACACTCACTCTATTTGGCTGAAATATATTTGTTGATAGGTACAGAAGTTCTAGCAGTCGTTTTCTGGCGATGAGAGCTATAGTTGTTGTCAAAGCAAAACGTGGGATTATTATCGGACGTTTTAACCCAGTTAACCTGGCCTTTATTTCGGCTTCCTATCGGCTCTGTCGTACACCTATTTTTGTTCTACCATTCTCTGGTCTATATAGGGAGTTGTTGCTACGTACACGATATTGTTACACGGAGGAGCAGCTTATCACAAAGGACACATCGACGTCACGAAAGAGCAAGCAGGCGCGAGATAAAGGATTACAGTACGACTAATGTGGAAACGCGTGACTAAAACTCCCTATTCTCCAGGAGCTCGGAATTACCGTATCTCGCGGTGCCAAATTTATTCTCTGTCCCATTTCCGTAACTGCTCTCTGTGCTATGACGTGACATAACTGTCTTTTCACATACTGCCCACGATGGGGCACTGTCGATGCGATCCTCGCGAGGACCATTCGAGAGTTTTAGCGACGCGTCGCATCAGTCATCGGTTAGCTATGCGGGTGTTATAGCCAAGCTGCGCCGCTCATCTGCCTCTGGCGCACCCCATATATATAGCGCGCTCGTCGTTTGCAGATTTCAGGTAGCCTTACGTGCAAACACAAGCGGAACGCTAAGACTCCCTATTTTACATGTACGAGGACGAATAAAGGAAATAAGGCGCAGTACGCTATTCTAAATGACAGCCTCTCTTGCAATCTTGATTAACGAATGACCGGACTAGTACCCGTATTTCTGTGCAGTCGAAACAGTTCATTACTTATAACCTTCTGCTTCTCAGCGAGACGTCGTGAGTTCGAACCCCGGCCGCAGTCCCCTGTATTCTGCTGGTAGGTGCGAAAACGTATACGTCTACTAAAGTAGCTATGGGCGTGACTTGTGTATACCTCATGTGGTAAGATAATAATAGTAAACGCAGCGTTACGGCATGTCCCTGTTAACTATGGCTCCAAGAGGCACTCCAACTCTTTACCTGATGTTCTCCTCTATACGGCAAGTCTGCGATCAGATAAACCTGTGCCGCGCTAACAGAACGCCCTAGCTGTTTCTGCATACGCATCCTGTTCGCACACAGTAACGAAGGTGAGACCATGTTCGGCAGGATCGACATCGACTCATGAATATATGAGCTTGGCTTCCGATATTTCGAAATTTCAACGCGTCCGCTGTCCGTTGTGGGTGTGTATATGCGCGATGCTGCGTGTCGCTCTTCTCTAATCAGCATAGGATTTGACCTTGAAGGATGTTGCCGCTAGCAACCGCAGTACGAATAATTGACTCAATTAGATGAAACAAAATCGAGTGCGTACGTTCGTTCGCGTAACAACACTGCTGTCGGGAATGGGTGTGACTCTTTAAACTCGCACCGGCAATTTATGTAGTGCAATAATATACGCCGGCTTGGCTCGGCTCTCAACAGCCGCCCGCCCTTTTCAAGGCTGCGAATAGAAAGTTTAGCCCTAAAGCTCACCCACGCGTTTTTTTTTTTTTTTTTTTAACAGACAATGCGTATCGCAGCGAGAACGGTTCATGCAAGGCAGTATACATGCGCGCACCGATCGGTACCCGTGTCGAACACGCGCATGCGTTACTATGCATATGCGAAACTGCACGCCTACGCGGGGTGGGAAAGTGTGTTACGGTGTCTCTCCCCGCGGTTTCGGAGGCGAAATTTTTGCATTTAAAGCAACAGCGGAGGTTGTTGTGTAGTATCGCGTGAGCTCACTTGCTCGTGCCCTTGACCTTGAAAAAATGAGAAAGGCAGACGCGTCTTTTCGCGACGTCTCGTTCACGCTATGTACGTATACGATATTTTTTTTCTTCTTTTTTTAACGATTGTCGTTGCTCGTGAATAACATACAAATATATAACGCCACGAGCGCGTGCGTGAGCAGGTTACGTTAATTTTGTCTGCGTGCGTGTGCTGTAAGACGACGGGTTTCAGGTGTGGCTCCGACGTACGTACGTCGGCTGACGTACGAAATGGCACGTGATTTTGTTCAATACAGTTGAGTGCCAGAGATGACGGAGTGTCTGTAAAGTGTCGACGTAGTAATTTTAATAACGTAATGAAGAAGCGTTGAAGTTCAATAGGGTTCAAAGATGGGCTAGCTGGTGATTGATCATCGTACCTTATTGGTTAAGTAGCGCACTTATTAGTGAGTAGCAAGTGTCCTGTCTTTTCTGTCCTCTTTGTCCTCGTCAAAAGTGCGCTACTTCACCTATAAGGCATGATGAAGGAGCGATGAGTACACGAAGTGTAACACGTCTTGAAGTTATACGGCTAGCGTGATTCAGCTTTGCTTATTCGGTATTTAAGTATCTTATCAAGCTGTTGAACTGCGCTGGGATGGAAGTTTCTGAAAATCTGCGACGTCACTGTAAGCTGTCTTTAAATTATCAAGAAGGCGTGACTACTCCTGGTTGGTTCAGCTAGTGGTTCATCTTAAGACTAAAGCCTTAAATGACTCATTGAGCGGCAACCTTGAGCGATAGACGGCAGGCGAAAAAAGTGGTACGAAAACCCACGTGACCTTGTCCGAGCGAGAGGCATGTGGAGAGGGAACGGCTTGTGGCGTCATCATGTGACGTCACCATGACATCACAGATCGCCGAAGCTTGTGACGTCAGCGTCGTTTGGTCAAATGTGGGCCTATTCCTAAGGTAGTGCAACACTACGTGAAGTGCAGAAAGCTTCAGGGTAGTGAGGACAACGCTATCGACTGGAAACTTCAAGGCAATTTACTGCGTGCCTCTCCCTCTGCAGTATGTTGCCTTGCAAGAAGTCTGGTCTCCGAATGCGTAACTTAATGCATTACCAAGTGTGTAGAAGGCTTTCGCCTTCAGGTGTTACATAGTGTAACATGCTGCCGTTTTTTTTTCTTTTTGTCTTTCGTGCTTCAGCGTCCACTATTGCCTGACCGACCTTTTGCGGTTTCAGAAGTGTTGTGGTAACAGCAACGTTGCTTAAATTTAACGAGTGTACCTTCGTATAGTTTACATTCAATAAAAGAACTTAACTGCTACCTGCACACATGCACCTTCTCCTAAGCTGTCTTTTCGACCCCCATCACGCGATGCGGATCCAGTTTCCGCAGTCCTCCAACAATGGGTAGCAACAACACACTTAGCCTCGTCCCGACGTGCTCAGCAGATACATCGTTCCTTAAAAAAGAGGCAATAAAAAGCCCACTGCCAAGGCGATATAGCGGCGAGAAAGTATACCGCCATCATGGTCGCTCAACGCCTTCTCCCGAATGCTTTTCGCCAAAGTGTATAACAACTGTCGTTGGTATTCAAGTTGCGCACACGGAAAGCCCTGGCGCACCGCGCGGAGTGACACAGTGTCGAGTGCAGCCCGGCGAGTCGGTTACAAATGGCCGAGCGAAGTGTGAAATATGACGGTGCTTTACTGAAGCGCGCCGTAGGCGCAGCACTTCCCACCAGTCTGCACTATTAGTGCTCCGCCCCCTCCAATAATTGTTTTTTCATATGCCGACACGTATTACCCAACTCCAGGTGGGGTAGTCATCGAGGTAGCTTAAGAAAGAAAGTCTACGCGTAAACGCCAGCGTTTTTCACTGCTCTTCGCGTCTTGCCTTTTTTATGCAAGGTCCGCGAAGCCTTCGAAGAAGGGCTGTATATGTAAAAAGGGAGTTCGTACCATAATGAATATATCGAAAGCCGCGGGTGGTAATAGCCCTGGACATAAGCGGGTGATGTATGAACCGGTCAATCGGTCAGTCCCGGACACATTATTACTGTCCGCGCAGCGTGGTGCCGTCTGGAACCGAACCGTAGCAGACGACGTCGTCGCCAGACGTCCTTGACGGGGAGACGGCTCCAGACACGAAGGGGCGTTTCTGTACGACAGGCAGTGTACGCTACTGCCACATACCTAAAGAAGGCATAGACGCGAAAACAAAATTTTTACTACCCCGGTTCCCTTTCGAAAGAAGTAATCAAATCGAAAGAGCAGCTTCGCGAATGGAAGAGCGAAAAAAAAAAAATGAGATGAAATAGAAAGGGCTTCAACGGCCCGAGTGCAAACTGAATGTGTACTTTTGCTATCGCTCTTCCCCCTACAGGAGAAAGCGCTCGACAACGAAGCGATCGGTGTAAGTGGGGGTGCAAACACTTCGCGAGAGTTCGGCTGGAGAGTGGGGTTAGGGGGGTGGTTCGGACCCTGCTGCTGGAGAAAGCTGTCGACAAGGAACGGCGGGGGTGGGGGGGGCGCAGACACTTCGCTAGAGTTGTGCTGGAGAGGGGGGCGGTGGTAGGGGGCTCTCGGGTTAACAGCGGGGTTTGAGGAGGCCAGGAATTCGCGCCCCCCTTCTGAGCCATACGCTAGGAGAGGGGGGGGTGGGAGGGGGGTTAACGCACCCTTTCTCCTCTTTGAGACCCCGCCGTTGGCTCCCCTTTAACCCCTCCTCCCCCAATTTTTTTTCCAGAGGGAGGAGAAGGTGGGTACGGGTCAGCGAAAGGTTTTTCCTTTTTCCCACGGTTCAACCCCTGCGTTCGCCGTCGGTCATGTGACTTCGTCTCGTTTAGCAACAGCGGCACTCACTTCCTGCTGCAACATTTCCGCGCGGAAGGTTTAAGCCTGTTTCACATGCAGCGATTTTGCTCCAAGAGCGGAGCGGCTGCCGTCGCGGAAGCCCAAAAACAGGTTTTTTAGAGCGACCAGTGGACGCGCGATCGAGATCGCCGAAGTTGGAAAAATTCGCGAGCGGCAGAGCGGCTGCCCAAGGTCAACCAATGGGGGAGCAGTGACGCGGGGAGCACGTGACCGTAGGGATGGAGACGAGAGCAGCCGCGCGCGCCGGGAGGAACTCGCTCCGACTCGGTTTCCTAGCAGACGACATTCGCTGCAACAAGCTGGCAGTGTAGAAAACGCCGTTCTTTTCCTTTTGTTGTTCTTTACTGGGCTTCCATCAAAGCAGACAAATCGTTTGCACGTGTCATTTTGTTCTTTTGTATTTTTATCGAATCGTGACACCAACATAGGTCCGGACAGGGGGAACCTACGACACTCCGCACTTGTTCGCAGTAGACGTTTCAGTTTTTTTTTTTTTTACTACTCTGGTGCAGCACGTTCGAATAGTTTACTGCTTTCTTTTTCTTTTTTTTTTAGTGGTCACGTACCCCGAAGACGACAAATGCCGCCGCCTCTTTACTGCAGAATGTCAATAGGCAAAAAAAAAAAAAAAGAGACGAGCTCCTTCACAAACCCACAATGTCGTTGACTGGGCCGCCTGCATCCGGTTGCCGGCCCATACGGCGCACCAACGCCTTGCGGCATTCGAGAGCAAAAGCCACCGAAAGCCCTGTGAAAGCTTAAAACCCCAAAAACAAATTCTTTCTTTTGCTTTTCCATGGCCAAGTGTATGGGCGTGCAACATGACTTGCGTGGTAAAAAAAGAAAGCTGGAACAGAAATAAACGTGACTACTGAAGATGTTTAATTGCACTCTGATAAACTGCACATTTTCATCATTCAAGGTTTAGGCGCGTGAAAATCGATCACCGAAGTAGAAGGCTCGTGAAACTTGCAACCCAAGCGCACCAAAACAAGCGAGCCCGGAGAAAGGAAACCCGCGGATAACGGGCGCTTCCCACAACCATCACTGCGCATCGCAGAGGCGCGCGCCGCGCAAAAGCGGTGCATGTGAAACGAAGCCGCGTCCAAGCGTCCTGCTGCCGCTCGATCGCTGCGGGCCCCGCCGCTCGGTCGCTCGCATGTGAAACAGGACGGCTCGTTTCGAATCTTCTCTTTTTTTTCATAATTTCTTTTCTGTCTGTCAAGTGTAAAGGTTCATATGAGAGACCCCTTCCGCTACGCGGTTCCTGAGAAAGTTGGAAGCTGCACGTACCGTTGTGGAAGAGAGGTTTTTTTACTTTCGCTTTTCTTGTTTAGATCACCGTGACGCAGCCTGCGATATGTCTACTGCCTTTTTTATGTCACTGTTTTATCAGATCAAAGTCGAACTGGAACCCCCAAGTAGCACCTGGCAACAAGTTAAGGTTCTCGAACAAGTTTAATGTTGGTATTGCCACTTCGTTCCACAGTAATTCTGACACACCGAGGCGGAAGCTGATGTAGCTCAACGTCGCTAACGAAAATGCAAAATTGCACTATTCATACGTATTAAGGCAAACCCTACGCGACAAATCGTCATCGTCAGCCTGTTTAAGTTTACAGCATGAACTTGTACCTCCTATTGATACTTGTATAAGTCAGCGCAAATGAGTAATTCAATGCCTTACAGCAAAGCAAGATAACGCAGCCATTCACAATAGTCTTTTAGCAAGTTACGGAAATACGGTAAGCAAATACGGTACGGTATGACGGTAGCGCTCCTCCTTTCCCGGTCGTTATGCTTTTAGGGCACCCCAACACTACAAAAGCTTTTTTTTTTTTCAGAAATTACTGTGGTGTTGTCACGCTCCATTGTTGCCTGTCAGCCTACGCACTGTTAACGAAGAACCTGTCGTTCGGGGGACACATTGTCACTGGAACTGGGAGCGGCTGAAGCACAACGAACTGGAAAGAGCGGTACCGTAATGCCTTACCGTATTTGCATACCGTATTTCCGTAACTTGCTAAGAGACTCTATTAGCGATGATAGGACAGAAATTTTACGTAGAGTTACCTACACAACTAAAACGTGAACGGCGCAAAAGATAGGCCTGTACTTTTGAAAGATCTCGAGCAGTTGATTTCTTTCCTCCAGAGAATGAGGGGAAGGGGTCGGTTTTCTCAGAAATCCCGGAACTAAGATCCTACAAGCGGTCAGGGTGTCGGTAGCCCGAGTCCAGGAGGTCAGTGGACGCGGAAGTGCCGCTTCCGGGACAGCCTCGCACTTGGGTGATGAACCCACTCATCCACAGGAACTTGCAAACTGCGCGAAATCACCCGGCAAGGGAAGGGAGCGATATGGGGCCCTGGCCCGTCCGTGTTCGCGGTATACGGGAGTGAACGGATTCTCCCACGCCTCTAACCTCTCCCCTGGCGCTGACGGCGGTGTTCCGCTAGTCGTGCCTAGTTCCGGATGGTTAAAGAAACCATGGGACCGCGTGCTAAAGAAAACAAAACGACAGAAAACCGCGCTATGTAAAACGAAATTTCGGCATGAGGAAGGAATTGCTCTCATGCTTTCTTTCTCTCTCAAGCAGGAAGTTAAACGGGAAGCGAAAATATTGATAGAAAGGAAAAGAAGGAAGAGAGAGGTTGACCAGGAAGAGAAAAAGGAAAGACGGACCGCTGCTGTGTTGTAGCTGGCGCGAAAGATCCCGTTTCCTCTGTCGGTTCTTTCAGTCACAGCTCCGCACTGCGATGGGACAATGGGGCCGCCCGTCCAGCTTGTTCCGCATTGCTGTTTTTCTGGGCCCATCGCAGTCCGGTCACAACAAACAAGCTGACGTGCTGCTGCATATTACCTCCTTCCCTATGCGGAAGTGCCCGCCGTGCGACCGGACGGTCTTTTCCTTGCGGTCAGCGAAAGCAGCAGGCCCTGGAGCGACGCAGGTGGCATTTAGGCGTAGCAGTATACACTGCAATGGCTTTTCCCCCGCCGACGTTCTTTACATCGTACAGGCCGCTGGGGAGGACGGGATCGAAGATGGGAGAGGGGAACGAGACATGGCGAGAGGGAGAAAGGGGAGAGAAAGGAACCGCGAGACATTCCCGTAAGTGTCCTAGCCATTGGTCGGACCGAAAGCAGGTCGCCCCCCGGTGGGTTCTTTCGACCCCTACCTTTGCGATGAAGGGGCGTGGGGTTGCGGCGCCTCGGGGGAGCGAAGAATACGATGGGTCGGGGTTCAGTGTCGCCTGAGGCTAGACTTCGTGCAC
The DNA here is from genome assembly GCF_013339695.2 of Rhipicephalus sanguineus. Taxonomy (NCBI): domain Eukaryota; kingdom Metazoa; phylum Arthropoda; class Arachnida; order Ixodida; family Ixodidae; genus Rhipicephalus; species Rhipicephalus sanguineus. Next base: position 124,093,108 of record NC_051181.1, read on the forward strand.
ACCTTGATCTTGAAGGTGCACGTTCCGGAGGAGCGCGTTGGAATCTCGTCGTGTGGTCGATGACCTGCCCTTGACTAGCAGATTCGGATGGTGTGTGAACGCTAGTGAGTGTGCCTTTAGTGCATTGGACGAGTGATATACTCGCAAGATAACGGTGCTCCGAATGAAGAAATGTGATATCAAGTTGGGAAAAGAACAAGTTTCAACAACGCTGTGCGATCGTGAATGCACAGAACCCTACCCTTCCTTCTCCAAGGTCACCGAAGAATTCGATGGTTGCATCACCACGTCAAGCGCTCCGGATGCGCCATGGATTGTCGAAGGAGCTCCGACCTCGACTTCACTGAGTTGCGAAGGTATTCAACTCACATCAAATATTCGCCGATTATTCCTTGCCACGGCACTGTTAGGGGTGTTAACGGGACACCGCTCGCCTTACATGGAATCTATTGATTCTAGCCGCCGCTGTTAGACCCCGCCGACTTGTTTTAAAAGAACGAAGCGACCTTTTAGATGCGGCGATAATTGTCTTCCAAGTCATCGGCGTTGCCCGCCTCCTCTTCCGTGACATTTGTTGCTTGGCTCTCCAACAAGCGAAGAGATCGACATCAGTGAAATCGCGCGAGATTCCAAAAGCGTCGACAAGATCATCTGACCGCGCACTTCTATGAACTAAGCGAGATGGACTCTGTCGACCCGCAAACTTTTCTGGCCGCCCTGAGAAAATGACGGATGGTGCGAGCACAACATTTGACCTCGCAGTGAAGTTCTGAGATCAAACGGAGTGGAAGTCCTGATGGTGTCCCCACAGACGGGTCGCGGACAGGCCACACTAGCCAGGATGTGTTGTTACTGAGGGCCATACATAGAGACAAGTACGTACATTTGCTGCGTGCGCTCCACTGATTCCCCTGTCGACTCGGCGTTCGGCTTCTAATGGGCCACTTGCCGGAGACGGTGGATATCGCTCTCAACTTAGTCGAGTGCTTGAGGACCGGAGTGCGGCGACGGTTCACTTCTTCGGTGAGTGTGGCGCTGCGCGCTTTCTGTTTTCGAGTCTTTTGAAGCTCCCCCCTTTAAAGTGACACGTTGAGTTTACTGATTTACTGACGCGCGCTTAATCGCTGTTGTGTTTACAGCTGTCCACTTTGTGGCACGCTCCTCGGAAAAGATTTCTCGACACCCCACACTGGGCTCGGTCACAAGATATTACGACAGCAACAAGCTTTTTTTTTTTTTTCTTTTTATAGAGGCAAAAGAAGTTAAGAAGAAAGAACTCGGTGTTTATAAAAGAACAATGAAATGACTCGTATTGCCTATGTTTTTATTTGTAGTAATAATAACCACAGACAAAAATTGATGTCCTGGGGATCCGCCGATGCTTTTCATTCTCTTGAAGTATTAAAGCAGAATGCGGAGATCACCGCTTTTTTTTTGCTTCCTTTTGTGTGTCAGAAAGCACGAAAGTGGCGTTTCCTGGAATCTGTGAAATGAAGTGCACGTACACTGACCTTTTAATGGGACTCCATCGGCTAGTGGGGACGAGTATGTGAAACAAGCACAAAAGAAACAGCTTTTCGCACGCACCGTGTAAGTCTTCCACGCGGAGCGAGGCGTCGCTGCAAAAAAGTAACATGCGGCAATCTGAAAGCTTCTCTTTGGTTTTCTACTGCTTTAGATCCCATGGAATACGAATGGAGTGCTCTTAGAGTTATTTCGTCGTTGTATACCTTTGAAATTTATTTCGTTGAACGAACGCTGCACGGGTAACCATCTATCGTAGTTCACGCGAGAAGGTCGGTGATGCTCTCCATCAGTGAATACTTGAAGTCAGTCGAGGGAAAAGAAATCGTTATCATTGACTTGTGTCGAACGTTTCTGAAATCGATCTCTGTCGTCGCGTCGCATCGGCTTAATGAAATCGAGTTGCCACGGCTGCGCAGTTTAGCCAGGAAAATATGTGCCTAAATTTGCCTTGACCTATGTAACTTATGCTATCCAAGGCGTCCACTCATTGCTCACAAAGCACTCAATGCTGTATTAGAATATACCTTAATTGTCACGTAACCGACACGCTGTTACGCTGTATTTTTGAGAACGCCTTTCTGCTTCGGAGCAAATCCACTGGGACTATCCTATACCGGAACGTTCCGAATGCCATTCCAAAAATTCCTATACTATTTCGCAAAATTCTTACGGAAATATATCATAAATATGTGGAAAATATGTGGACTACATATGGATTTCGTTAGCAAACATATAGAATTATTGTAATGACATACCGAACGTTCGCCTAGACAATCTGGTTTTTATTTGTCGGATTATTTTTTAAACCTTGATACAGGTAGACACATGAACCGCAACGTTACACTCGAATGCACAACTTCAGTGACAGTCGGAACGCGAATACGTCGGCTTAGTGTGTGTGTATGCTAGCTGCGATATTCTCGGAAAGAAGACCAAAGCCTAAACCGTACTTTCCTCGAATCTGAGGCTAAGCAATGGCATATAGCGTTAACGAATACACACAAAAAGAAAAAAAAAGGTAACCAAGTTTGCACCCTCTCATCTAGCTAGGCATGTGGTTGTGCGATGCAACAACCAATGTACTACCGAAAGAGCCATTGGCGAAAACCGCACGCATTCATAGACCCCAGTGCGCGTCTTCTTTAATCTGCTGACCGAACCCTGGACCTGCTTTCTGCTATATTAAATCTCTTTTCGTGCATCGATATCCGACCAGAAACTTCCTGGACGCGGAAGCTTCCCATCCATATACTACGAGTCGAAAAATATTACCAGGAAAGCGGGAATTCTTTAAGGCGTTAAGGTCTAGCGGTTTTCGAGGTCGTAACAGCTTTTCCCTCCTTTCTTTCTTTTTTTCTTTCGAGAGATCTTTCTCGTTTCCCGCGCTCGCTCAAGAATTCCATCGGACACGCATACTTCCTCAACTCGAATGAGTAGAGGAGGTAGAGGTAAAAAAAAAAGGAATTTCAATTTCGATTCAATCCGCTACGCCTGCTAGCTCACCGACAAAAAGTGGCAAGTTCGATCTCACCTTGTAGGACACCAACTGTAGGCGCGCATAAAGAAAAACTCAGGCGTGAAAAGCTCTTCGCGCATTCGGAACTGCCTCTCGATCTCCACGCAGCCAGTGGATTCGAATTAGTTTCGAATCAGTGGTATACGGCATACATAGTGCGGTAAGCTAAGCCTTACAGAGGAAGATAGAAGCAAAGGCAGAAAGAGAGAAAGAGAGATTCTCAGTGACATCGTCCAAGCATTCGAAGTTTTCGTTTGGTATAAGTGAAAGAAAACACATCCTCGAAACCAAATTGTGAGCAGCGAGGCCAGCTAGCAGAAGCGGCGACATGGTCCGCATAGAGATAGCGACGAGGACACGAAGAAAAAGCGGCGAGACAACTCAATTTCGCGATCACTTCGATCACACAAACGCGTTGAAAAGGGAGAGACTGCGTTTACCTAGAAAACAAAAAAAAAAGAAGGCAAAAGAAGTCGCACGAAGAATAGGAGAACTAATCTTTTTCATCATGCACGCGCGAGTGTATAACTTCAGCGCATCGGAGAACAAGCTGCTCCCCCCTTTTTTTTTCGTTTCGTTCCACCACATCGCAGGTTTCTATCGCGCCGGCGGCTCCGGCTAGGGCTTCAGCTTCGGCTAGAACGCCACCCTCGCCGCGGTTGCAGAAATCCGTGCGCGCGCTCCGAGTACACATTCGCTTCTCTGCCCGGTCGCTGAAAAGGCTTCGCCGATGCGTACATGAACCCACGTACTATGAGAGCTGTTCGCATGACCCAAGGCAAACACGGTGCTCCTAGCGGAGAAGCCGAACTAACGGCGGCTCCATCCCAAGACTCGGCAGATGGACGGATGGATGGATCGGACGACACTCTCTATATATGACGTATAGAGGGCAAGCTGGGAGGGGGAGGAACAAGAGGGAAAAGGTAGGCTGAGAGGGAGGGGGGGGGTGTGTAAGGATGATACACCCTCGAAGTGCCTAAAAAGGCAAGGATCTCGAAGGGAGGACTATGTCGGCGTCTTCTTCGAATGACTCGAAGAGTCAACACGTGTCAATGGGCCCACGTATACCCCACACTCGTCGCTTCGCCGGCTGTCTAAGGCTGTTTGCCTTTTGAACCTTGTGCGCGAATAGAGACAGACGTACGCGGGTTGCCGTAGAGTGGAGAGAAGAGAGCGTCGTCTGCTAGCGCGTGTCGTTGCAGAAGGACACAGCACATATAGAAAAATGAAGAACAAGAAGAAAGGGAGGTAGGGACTTCTAAGATGAGAAGAAGATCTGACATTGCCGCCATAAAACGCCGGCCTCTGTTTCTTTTTCTTTATAGCATCGCTGTTTTTCAGAGATGGAGACGAAGGCAAGAAGAGGTGAACGGCTATAGAGAGATGAGAGAGAATGGTGCACGCCGGTTTTTATACGAGCGACCGGCGGTCGTCGAAGGCTCTTCAATTTTCGGGTCATGTGTTTGTACACGGTAGGCACCCAGATTCACCACGATCTATCTGTCTTTATTTCGTGCTTTTTTTTTTTCTTTGTCCTGTGGCGTCGCCTGTCGAACACGGTTCAAAGCACTCGGGCTTTCGCGAAGTATCGTCGTTAAGGAAACTGTGAGATGAATTAGGCAGAAAAAAGAAATGAAGCGACGAAAGACGGGGCGCTTTCTCGGCGTTTTCGCCTTGCCTCGCGAAATTCTCCGCATCATCCGCTGTCGTGCCCTCGTTTACTTATCCTTTGTCTCATTCTCTCTCTCTCTCTCCAATGGTTCTGTTTTCCGATACTATCTTTGTTACGTTCCTGTCTTGTCGGCACTTTGATAACCGACGTTCTGTGTCAAATCGAAGTAAACTGTCATCTTAGATCCGTTTCTTAGCAAATAGTGGAGACAGCATATATATAAAAAAAAAGAATACGAAAGATACAAAGAACGCGACATAAGCGAGAATTGGGGCGAGCGGGAACACAAGAACAAAAGAAAGGTCATGCTATCGAACACATTCATCGACATCTCTCGGGCACTTTTTTAAATGTCATGTCGAAGAGCAAGAGCTTCGCGTTTGGCACTACATCTTGGCTTCGTCTCTCTCTCCTAAAGATGACTTGTTCGTAACGGCAGCTTGGAGCCGGCGTCTTTTTTGGGAAGTCTTTCAACGTCAAGCTACTATGAAACGCTTTCTTTAAATCCCAGGTGCACTCTGAGACGTGCTGAAACGCGTCCTTCCAAAAATTGCTCTTTGCTGGGCTTATATCTGTTGTCGATAAGGGCGTAGTGCAGGGACACCCATTTAGTTATATTTGGGTGCTCGTTAAAGAACCCCAGGTGGTGAAAATGAATCCTGAGTCCCCCACGGCATTTTATAATCGTATTGTGGTAATCATATTGTTGGTACATTGTGGAAAGCGGCATGGCATCGGCGCCACTTGCATAGGAAAGCTGAGGTGCAAGAGGCAGTGGTGGCCTCCCCTCCCACCTCTTAAAGAAACAAAACAAAGCCGGCGCGCTCCCTGGCAAAAGCCGGCAAAAGTAAAGTCCCTTGATATATATAGAAAGTAGCGACACTCTCCTCCATATCCTCTCCCAAGTGTCCAACCCTCCTCTCCCAAGTGTCCAAACCGTATCTATCTCCTCTCCCAAACGACCACCGTGCGGGTGCCGGCCCTATAACTCGGCTCGCGCCACTTTCCTATCAAGAATGCTATGTCACGCAGATAACGCGCGCGTTTCCCAGGCGACGGCCCGTGAAGCGTGAAGGTGGAAAGCGGGAGAAGAGGGTGCTCGGCGTGGCGGCTCGGTTAAAAGAAAGACGGTACTTTCCCAAACATATCCAGGGGCTTTAGGCAAAAGGCCTTCGCAACGCCATCTACTTAGTACGGCGTTAACCACACTAACAGCTCCGGACGTATTCATCCGACATTGCGTGGTCGTTGCTAATTAGCCGGTGGCAAGATCGACAGGTTTCTATCTGATAACGAAGCATCGATAAAATGAAGGCGCGTAAGGGGGTTAATGTTATGCTTGCTTGTTTTGTTCTTCAGATCGCTGTCAGTGCCGCGAGCATAACCGGTGCCAGCTCAAACTTGTTCCCGAACGCAAATGTCGGGCCTCGTCTAAACGCACTACTTTCGACTTGACATGGTTTCGTGGTCATTGGTACGAAGTGCGGCAACTATATGTGACCAGGCTGCAACAACCCTCTCGATTATACGAGTCTTGCCAAGACAACTCACACCTAACCTAACTGAACGTACCGAACCGCGAATGGCGGTAGAAACATTGCGGAGTTAAGCGTAGTTAGAAGGGGCAGTATGTAGTTAAGAGCGGAAACCAAGCTGTTATAGAATGCAAGCGATCTCGCTAATCTTGATGCAGACGGTACCACGGCCGTCGGCTTAGCGGATATCTGCATCTCTTGGCAACACTGTCGGGGTCATAGACTTGGCAGCCGCGAGTACACTGACCTATAACAGTCACAATCGAATAGAAAGAACTGAAGCATAAAAAAACGGGGGAGAGAAAGAAAAAGAGGTCAGAGATGGAATCAAGGTTCTTTCTTGCGCGATCTTGTCTGATAATGACCTCGCGCGATCCACTGCTTGCGGCTGCGTCGCCCTGTTATCACGAGATTTGATCTCGCGATCGCGAGGTTACCGAGGCTGCCGTGCCCTTCGCCGTACATTTTATGCCACTGCGGTGTCGATGGCATCGATTGCGACGGTGGGGAACTCCTGGAGGAAGGAGGCGATCGGCGTAGAAAGAAACAAACAAACAGGAAATAACGAAAGGGAGTTGCGCGCAGAAGCGTAATAGAATAAGAAACAACGTAAAACAAGAGAAAGCGTCGAAAACTGTATCAGAGGTTTTGCGATTGCCATCTCTTATCAATCGTATCGTGGTTGAAACGGAGGTTTGTGCGAGCTGGTTCATACATGGGAAAGATAAAACAGCGCAAAAAAGGAGACAGAACACCCAGATACAGCGCTGTTTCTGTGAGTCTTTCTGCCTGTTCTGTCTTTCTTTTTGCGCCGCTTTATCATTTCCTAAATGTCGTGGTTTCTCTAAGTGTTGTACGCTCGCGTTAAACTTGAGATGCACGATTGCTTGCGACGACAAAAACGTGTCGTTGTCTTCAAATCGACGTATAACGTGTGTGACATGGGGACGCGTAACAGGAAAAAACAAAAAGACCTGCGGGAGAGATGTAAAATAAAGAACTAAATAGAGATACGGGCTGTTTCCTCAAATAATAACGTTGCAGGACAGTGCGAGAACCGAATATCTCCATTTTTGGCTTTTCTTCAAACGGCAGCGATCGGCTTATCAATGTTGAAAGCGAGCCCAAAGAGCGATGTTTCTGTTTCGGCGACTTTCCTTTTAAACGATACCCAGGGTGTCAGTTTTTTCCGTTCTTTTTGTTTGTTTGTTTTTTTCGTTATATTGTACCGCAGTATCATCTTGTGCGCGTGTGTGCCGCAGAACTTAGAGAACTTGAGTAATCGAGACGATATAAACTTCAGTCTATCCACAACAAACAATTTACCGAACGGAACAAAACAGGAGCACCGGCTGAACTGTTAATGGCTCAAAGCGTAAATGCTTGATAAAAACCATCATTCACAGGGCACTGTGTACGCTCGAAGCTTCCGACATGACGTAACCGCATACGCTGGTTTCTTTGCGAGACATGCTTCGGTGCTCCCCAAAACATGTGTACGTTAAGACTACTATGAGTAGCGTACAGCCGCGCGTAGGACTTCGTGTGTACAGTGACTCAGTATACAATATCATGGTGACCTTCATCTTTATCTCAACGATTTCCGCTTACTCCATTGAGGAATAGCAAGCTAGAGACACGCTCTCCAGGCCGACCTACCCTTGTTTCTATTCACGAAATTATTGGTGTTCTTCAAGGTGTATATTGTATGTGCTCCGGATTTGTTATGTGCGGAAATTTTGGACCCTATATGAGGGGGGGGTGCGGCTCTGCGTCCGACACCTGTAAGAGCTAAGGAGTAGCTGGCGCCTTATTTATGCGCCAACATGTATCTACATCATGCCAGTAATAATACTAATAATAATAAAAAAGAAACTACCAAAGCCATATATGCCTCATCAAACGCAAAAAAATTGACCGTAGGCGTCAACACGACTGATGCAAAGAAAGAAATCACACGATGACGTCGCCATACGACCTCATCATGACGTGAGGTCGCCATAATTTGTGGCGTCACCATGAAGTCAATATGCCGCCACTTAACGTGACGTAACATGACGACGTCATCACATGGCGTCGTCGCACGATCAAATGTGGGCCGATCACGGAGGCAGTACAAAACCAGGGCAGGTGCAGAAAGCTAGCAATTGCCTCCGATCCCGGAGGCTCTAAAAAACCACGTTAGGTACAGAAAGCTTTCAGAGAGGGGCGGGGAGGATCGATACAATTTGCTAAAAAAAAGAAGGTGGCTTTCGCCTTCGAGTCGTCTTAGGCGAATTCATAAAGGGCCCTGTGAGTATTTTTCCTCTCGCCGACATTACACGCCGGTGACGGAGTCTCGGGCGATGGGGGGCCGGCCCATTAGAGCAAACGGGAGTGCACGCGCGCCTTTGACATTGAAGCCCATTGCTTAACCAGTTTCTTTTCCTTTCTGGGCTGTACAGCTCGCGTAAACAACGAGGCGGCGTGGTGAAAAAAAACTAAAACAGAACGCCAAGCAGGGCGGCAAGGACGGGACGGCTTAAATCAGCCCGATAACCTTGCGTGGAACGCGGCATCGGCCACTTTCTTCGCCGCCGGTGCGAGCAGCCAAGGAGAGCAGCTCCCCCGCTTCTTCCGGCCAGCCGCCAAGGATACGCCGTCGGTCCATGCAGTGGAGAAGGAAGGCGGTGTTATGTGCGCGTACTGTTGCGTGTACTTCGAACACTCGAGAGCAGTCGAGACAGTTTGTGAGCTTTCTTTCCGTTAAACGAATATAATAGATTTACGGAAAACCCGACTGACGCAGACTTGCGCAGTGGCGCTTAATTGTACTATCTTACGTCGACGAACTTAACTACTACTTAGAGGGCTATTATTGTCTCGCATTGGCGTCACCAGGAGGGTGGGATGGAGGTTAACACCCCCCACCCCAGTCTGTAATGTTTAAGTATTGCATGCGTATATATACACGAACGCATACAAACGCACGCACGTACAGTCGGCCACAAAATAATACGGACCACGCGTGCGCGTGCAGAATTTATAGTGCTGCGTCGTCTCTTGGCAAGCAGTCTGTTGTCGAGAACATCGTCATGGCGATTGCGCGGCCAGAGCTATGCTTTCGACCTCAGGACGACTCGCCGCTAGACGGCGTAGACGGCTGTTTCGCAATGCACTCGCGCTGGTCCGCATTATTTTGCGGTCGACTGTACATAAAAGATGGTAGGTCACTCTACCCTCTCGGACCGTCCTCTCTCACTGCCCTTAACACTACCCCCCCCCCCACCTCCCCCCCATCCTACACTGCTGATTAACGCTCAGCCTTCAGCAGCAATTTTCGCCTCTTTCTTTTTTATTCCTTGTTTGTATTAATGAACGACTAATTACTACCGACGTACTAAGGGCACCGGGAGTCTAGTTTCCCGCCGCGGCAACCGGTGCTCGCGGGCAGCGGTCAGGTCGGAACAACCGTGGTGCGAGGGCTATACCACTCACTACCGGTCTTCTTCGGCGAGCGTGCGGGTGGAAGCCGCCGCCGCCGACGTCGACCTTGCCACGACGCGACGGCCGGACCTTCGCCGTCTCGCTTCCGCGTTGGGGGCAGCATAACGGCTTCACGGCTGCGACCGGGCCTCGAAGAAGTCTTACCCCCCCCCCCTCCCCCCTTTCTTGTGTCCTTTCTCGCCGCGCGCATGTTATGAAGAGCGGCAGTGGCACTGGGAAGAAAACGTATGTGCATAAAGGTCGTTGATCTACGTCACCGCGCTGACGACATTCCCACGATGCCGGAGGAGGCTGCATGCTTTGTGAAAGAGTAAGAAACACAAACGCCTAAGGATCCAAATGAGACAGAAATTCGGGCGAACATGGAGGCTCGAAGTAGCGAGAACTGCCCTGACAAAGGCGTCTTCTCGTCGAAACGTTGCCACCCGTTTTGAAGCGATCTGTGCGCCACTCCAATAATTCCATATGTTTCCTTACGGAATGCATATATTTTATATAGTTTCCATATATTTGCTATACATCTAGAGAGAGATAAATGTAATGCCGAAAGGCTGGATGGTAAACAGGAAGACAGAAGAAGAGAGAGAGAAGAAATAGTAGAGAAGGAAAGGCAGGGAGGTTAACCAGTATAGGACAACCGGTTTGCTACCCTACACATGGGGACAGGGTGGGGGAGATTTAAAGATGGAGAGGAAAGAGAGAGAGAGAGAGAAAGATAGAAAGATAGAAAGATAGCACATGACACAGCACACATAGAATAGTAGAGGGGAAGGCAGGGAAGTTAACCAGTTTAGGAAAACCGGTTTGCTACCCTACACATGGGAACAGGGTGGGGGGAAAATCAAAGATGAAGAGGAAAGAGAGAAAGACAGCACATGACACAGCACACGCACAGTCAGACACAGTCCGTCACTCTTGCGTGGTACGCGACATCACTGTCACAGCCGCTTGTCCAAGTCCCTTACTTTTAAAAACCTCAGTAGCGCCTTCGTCGATTCTGTTGGGATGTCTTCTCTCGACGTGTAAGAATGAGTTCAACAGACATCGGTTTGTTGTCAAGGCGCGCTAGAGCGGACGCCAGGGACTGCCTCTGAACGTTACGTCCCCGAAAGCCGCACAGAATGTGCTGTAGCGTTTCCTCGCAACGACGGGCATCGCAAAGAGCGTTGTCGGCCATTCCAATGCTAAATGAATAAGATTTCGGGAATACCACCCCCAGCCGTAAGCGATAAAGCGGAGCGGCCTCTCTTCCACTTTGTAACCCTGCACTGGGGAAGGGGTAAGGGGAGACAGAGAAGTGAGGAAGTATTTTCTACTTTTTTGTACACATGTCGTTTTCATTTCGTGACTGTTTTAGTTGAATCGGTATGTACAGAACATTTTTTATTGACTTGTGTGCTACGTACGGCCTGCGTGCCGAACTGTCGCAGGAGCAGAAGCCTTTGTCAGGCCACATGGCCTTTAGCTTCTGCTTCCTTTCTGTTGTAAACAGAAGAAATAAAGTCAATTCAATTCAATTCAAAGATTGAGAATCTTATGGGAGACATATGGAATTATTAGAATGGCACGCAGAATGTTAGGCAACAGTGACACTCCAACGATATCTCGTCACTTCAAAAATCTGGGGAAGTATTCGGTAAGTCGTATCAGCGCTCGCTGATTGGGTAGAGCTTGAGTGCCATCGGTGACGATTCGCGCCCCTAGTCGTCTGTGTACACGTCATAACAGTGGTTAACACGGAAAGAAAGAAAAAAAAATAGAAGGGCGATGCACTTTACATGGTGCACACGGAGACATAAACATACATGCTCGTATTATATATGTAAGCACTAATGTAAAATTAACACTTCGGATAAAGGAAACGCAGTAGGCTGTTGTGGAAAAGTGCCTCGAGCGAGAGTGGTTGTTGGGCCCGGTATATATTTGCTTAAATGCGTGTACGATTCTTCTTTCTTCTTCGTTCTCCTTCGTGCTTGATTTTGACTCGATCCCCTACCGTTCACGGAGACACCGCTCTTCTTTTTTTAACTGCAGAGCAGTTTAAGGGACAGCCCTGTCGTCTCATGTCTCGCGTTGGCGTCAGGCAGCTTTGATACACATAAGCAGAGCAGGCTGCACGTTTGAAACGCCAGCGCGCTTGCCCGTGAACGCCAGCGTCGCCGAAGGGCTAATCAGTCTGTTCGAGTCAACGAAGCGTCAGTGAAACGCCAGCGCCAGGAGACAGACACCAATCTACAGGGGAGATAAGCGGAGGTAAAACGCTAGCGCCGGTGTTAGACGCACCGAGTTCGGTAGCAGCAAACAGTAGCAAAACAGTAGAAGGAGTACTATGGAACTGAAAATAGTTAATCGCGAAAACAAATCAGTTAATCACTAGAAAAGAACGGTAAAGAGCAGAAAAGAGCAGATAAAACAGCAAAAAGAAACAAAATAACAGAAAAGAGCGGATGAACACCAGCTAAACACAAGGGAAACACAGGCGAATCAGTGCTTCACAGTTCGTGCAGCTTTCGCTTGGGGTAGAAACTTTCTTTGGTTTTCTTTTTGCCGTATTTGCCCAGTTTCAGCACTCACTCAAGTGGCATTGACATTCACGCCTGATGCAATTCGTTCCACGGTAGAGCGACCTCTATGTCGGGAAACGGCGCACGCGTAACGGGTCCGATGAGGAAATCCCGGAAGGGTGGTAAGCAAGGGACTTCTCGACCAACAGTGCGGTCTGTTCAAGGACGCCGGAATCGCTCCGCTAAGTGCGCGGCGATCTGTAAGGTAGTTCGCTCGCTGACCCATCGATCCGAGCGGGCCATCCATCTGCTGACCATTGGCGCGAGGCCGGCCTGTCACCGCCGACCTTGTCCGGCGCCGCGCGACAAAAGGATCACTCGCTGCTGCCGCCACCCCTCTTCCCCCGCTTCCCCCTATAGCATTTGCGAACGAGTGACGTGGATACATAACTGCCGCTGAGGGAGGTCGCGCGCCGCGCTCACGCTCACGTGGTCGGTGGTCATGTAGCCCGTTACACAGAGCGGGAGTGAAGCGCGCTCGCACGATTAAAGTTTAAAATTGCCCGTATGAGATAACCGTAGCTGTTCCGTATTGCTTGATGCAAATTCACCGTGGCTTGAGTTGAACTTGACGGTACTGGGAGATACTTATTCATCCTTATTCGTTTCCTCGTGTTACCGTGGAGATTAAGATTCTTACTGACGTGCTGCATTCATTCATTCATTCATTCATTCATTCATTCATTCATTCATTCATTCATTCATTCATTCATTCATTCATTCATTGCAAAGAGCGTCGTCATAGAGACCTTCTCCGTTATGCATACGCACTAAATGGGCAGCAAAGCCGAAATAAAGAATCCAATCACAGAGGCGGGCTTCTCCACACAAGGAGTCCTATTACAGGGAAGTCAGCTTTCACGAACAGTACTGTAAACTCTTATATTCTTTGTGCGGCTTTCCCAACGCTTGGCAGCAACGAAACACGTACAAGTCATATCAATTAAAAGCCACTTGCAGGTTACGTCTCAACGGAGCGCTTGCCTTCATGATTACGAGTTGGGCGCTGAATAGAAAAACCGTACTAAGCGTTTTGAAAACACCTGGATGACGCCGAATTACTTAAGTCTGTTTACGGAAAGGACTATACACAGTACTAGGCGCTCTTCTACGGGAAAGCGGGAAGCTGTGCCCATGGCATTTGTGCAGTTCATCACGGCATTCACGGAAGCATTGTCAGTATAAAGTGTGCTTGCAAAACTTTATTGCGATTTCAACATTCAGTCAGAAGTAGTCACCTATCTGACGAAAGTGGAGTGGGGGCTGTCTTTGCTAAAAGAGCTAGAACGCACGTTAAATCAACACTTGACCTTGGCGTTGTCATTTGTGCACTAGCGCAATGAACCCATTTGAAGTTGTCGCAGCAACGGCGGTTACACGTGACTTGGCAGTCTGAACGTTGAATGGTTTACTAAAAGACTCAAGATGGCACACAACCAGGGCAGGCGTCTATCTTTTTTTTATTCTTTGTTTAAAACGCACCGGAGGCCGCGCCCGGCGCCGGTATACTCATCAACGTCCTTAAAGTCTGCACGCGTTCTAATTTGCATACGTTATCACCAGTGCTCCTCGTATCTCAAAAACACCCTCGTATGCCAAGACGTGGCGAAACACAAAGGCCGTTTCGAAACTAGTCACCCGATTTAACCGTGTCCTTCCACTCCGAGTGTTAGCTTAACTCATTCGTTCTCTCTTGGCAGCTGCGTCCGGGGTGCCTGCATGATAAAGTCAGCAACAAGTAATAGGCGCGTCGCGACGTGGAGTGCTATAAGGGGAAGCAGTCGGAGCGGGGGTCCCGCTCACCTTGATCCGGAAATTTTCGCGCCTCCCAAGGCTTGTCGAGGGGAAAGTGGAGACCGGACTCGAGAGGGTGAAAGGAGGCAGTGGGTGCACTGTCGACGTTTGGGCTTTTCAACACCAGTAGCTCGTACGGGCGAAAGCCGTTACGTAACCTCGTAATGCGAACACCCAACACCAGTTAATAATATCTGGGGTTTAACGTCCCAAAACCACCATATGATTATGAGAGACGCCGTAGTGGAGGGTTCCGGAAATTTCGACCACCTGGGGTTCTTTAACGTGCACCTAAATCTAAGTACACGGGCCTCAAACATTTTCGCCTCCATCGAAAATGCAGCCGCCGCGGCCGGGATTCGATCCCGCGACCTTCGGGTCAGCAGTCGAGCGCCATAACCACTATAGACCACCGTGGCGGGGTCTAGTTGTGCCCAACACCAGTTGTGCCTTGTAAACTCGCTCCATTCCCTCTTACTTCCCAGCACTGATTTCAGTCGCACTCAGGGTTAACGCGGAAGTTGTTCCGTAAACGGCTCATCCCGGATGAGCCGTTTACACACGCACGCGGAACTGTTACGATAGGGGATTAAATACACTTTAAGGCGAAAGCCTTAGATGCCTGATCAAACGCGAAAATTGACCGTCGGCGTCGGCGGCGTTAAAACGAAGTGATGCAAAAATCATCATGTTATGACGTCATCATGACGTCGCAGATCGCCAAGATTTGTGACGTTACTGTGACGTCACGTGATGACATCACGTGACATCGTCGAATGGTCAAAGGTGGGACGATAGGCGTAGAAAGCTTCCGGGGAGAGGGGCGGGATATGAATGCAGTCGACCTAGAAGAAAAAGAAGATGGCTTTCGGGCTTTCTTCTTCGAGTCATCTTAGGCGAATGCATAAGGATCCTCAATTTATGTGAAAATTGGCGTCATTGCGATCTGTAATTAGAACGGTTACGACATGAGAAACGACGAGAAGCGGGCGTGTGGTGGTTGGTGGTGCTTCGTGTAAGGCGAGTGCGATCTATCCTCCACACCACAGCCTATCGCGCAACGATAGGCTGTGGTGGCCCCTTCGTGTCTGTGTTTAGACTAAGACAAGAGGTTTTTACTTCAAGGAGCACGAACAAACGGTCACTTCTTTCACTACACCGACATTTTTGCCTTCGGCATCTAACCCGCTCTTAGCTGAAACGTAACCGGTGTATTCAGTGAAGCTATCAGTTTCTCATTTCCTCGACTTGATTGTCGGTAATAGGAACTGGTGAGAAAAGCGAGTATGTCCTGAGCTGACTACGGGTTTTAGGAGGATGCGTCTGCAGTCAAACCCCCGTTATAACGAAGTCGTATCTGACACTAAGCTAACTTCGTTACATGGAATGTTCCTTATAAACGTATCATAATGTAATAACGACGAGGCGCATCACGAAATTCACTTCGTTACATAAGATAATGTGTTATATCCTGTCTCGTAATCTGGTGGTTTGAAATAATCAGTGTTGCTTATAAATGTGTATATGATTCAGTTTAGCACCGGTGCCAAAAAAATTATTTATTTCGTTACACCTGATAACTTGTTATATGTGCATTCGTTATATTCAGGTTCGACGGCATCCGATGTTCCTTATAAACGTACACATGACACATTGTAATGGACGCGAGAAAATATCACTTTTACTTCGTTATACTGAATAGCTCGTGATGTTCGTGTTCGTCATACTGAGGTTCCACGGTACTCGATATATACAGCACTTCAGCGACGAGGGTGGTGAAAACCTTCACAACAGTGGGGAGATCTGCGTGCCAAATGCCTCCGGTTGTTAGACGGTTTCACTTTTGTCGTACGCTGCGCCTGTGTGCACTGGCGTGAGCCGGGACCTATACCAAACATTAACTGTAATGTGTCTGCCCTACTTTGAGAGGTTGGCCTGATTTCGTGCCAAAACCAGATTCACTGATGGAGCGATTCGCACGTGTCTTGAAGAAAAACCTTGAGAGATAACTGGGGCGAACGGGTGCGTCCAGTTTACGCAGTCGACGTTACGGAGCAGTGATAACACCTCCGAAAGATGTAGAGAGAGAGAAGAGGAAGGCAGGGAGGTTAACCAGAAGGTAGAATCTGGTATGCTACCCTGTACTAGAGTTGGGGAATAGGGGTTGAATAAGAGAGAGAGAGAAAATAAATAATAAGGAAAAAAAAACGATCGCAACCATACACACACACGAGAGCGTTCCACGTAGAGGCGTTCTGACAGGCCAGTAGATCTCAGGAAACCTGGTATCGCTTGTAAGGCCTTCTTCTGACATAACGCCGAAAGATGTATTGTGACGATTGTGGGAGCTGGATAGCGTTAAAGTGCAGATATATTTACATGTCGTCGGTCTCTTCGTAGCTTATCTTGTGTGAATATTTAAATGAGCAAAATGATGCGATGAAGTGAAATTAACCGTTAAAACAACGAAGCCTGTTAACTGATACTATTGCTGTTATTCTGAATTCCTGCTGAACGCGGTCAAAATGTGTGTGTGTGTGTGTGTGTGTGTGTGTGTGTGTGTGTGTGTGTGTGTGTGTGTGTGTGTGTGTGCGTGCGTGTGTGTGTGTGTGTGTGTGTGTGTGTGTGTGCGTGTGTGTGTGTTATTTGTTACGACAACGCCTTGTATGTAGAACTCCTTGGTTAGGTATTGTTATGGATAGTGTTACGCTTACATACCGTGTTACGCTTTCTTCTGCATTAAACACTCTGTAATTTTTGAAACCGGCTTCCAGCTATTTATTGCGTTCTGCCTGCCTGTGCTACATTAAAAAAAAATATTTTTCGCCTTGTAACGTACCTGTCGCTGGTAAAATTGTTCAGATGCGGAATACAATTAAGACTGGCTTCTCGTGGCTACAAGTTTGTCCCAGGCTGCACAACAGGTGATTGATTGCGACATGTATACATGCAAATGTACAGTTTGCACCATTTCTATCACATTTTCGTTCGTTCGCTTACGTTACGTGAAACACGCTCCAAGTCCGGCCCTGACACCATTTCTTCACCACCTCCCCCCCCCCCCCCTTCCTCTTCACGATGAAATCGTATCCGATTCGACAATTACAACATAGGAGAAATACGACGACAAGGCAGAGGCGACAATCTCATAGCCGCTTTCGATCGTATCGCATCGTGTCGTATCGTGCTGAGCGGATCTCGTCACTCGACAGGTTTCGTGGGCAAAGCTGTTTCGATAGCCCGGCCGGCCGTCGCGTCCCCCAAGCCTCCAAGGATGGACTCAGCGCCCTTCTGTGAAGCGAAGCCTCGGCCTGTTAGGCCCAGAGCGCGTATATGGTTGCTGGCTGCTTGGAAGGAAAAAGTTCTCGAGGCAATCTGCATATGGTGACCGTTGCCAAAAAACGGACGCCGCCGCCGACTGCTGCCGAGGTTGACGCCGTGGCGCCAGTCTGCGACCTTGCAGGGAGGAGGGAGACCGAGTTTTTCAATGATAACGAAATGGCGCTCAGTAAAAAAAAAGGAGCAAGAATCGAAAGGGCGGCTTCACGCATGCAGTCACGTCGGGGAGAACGGCGAAAGAGAGAGCGCGAGCTAAAGATTGAAACACCGACAGAGAAAGCGAGCAAGGCACAAGCAAAACAAAAGGAGGCGAAAAGCCACCCCCACCCCCCTCGTACATTTGTGAATCGCGGGGGGGCCATCAATTACCGAAGGTGATCGCGCGCGCCCCAGTAAGAAAAAGGTTCCTGGCACGATGCCCGTCTTTCGTCCTGCATCACTTCGTGTGCGTTTCTTTGTATGTATCGTGCACGCATCCATCGACTCTGCGTACAGGCGCCCGCCTGTACACACGTACGTGTAGAAGTGTATACAGACGATGCAGCAATTCAACAGGCGCATATTATATAGCGTTATGCTCACCTGTTCTGTATGGTTACCGCTTACGCGTCTACTTCGCCTCAGCAACTTCGTGCATCGCAGTGAAGGCCATAGTACTCGTGTCAGCTAACAAGTAACGAGATCAGGCTGCAGGATGTTTTCGACGAGGAAAGTGGCTGCCTCTTGCCCATAGTATGCCACTGATATTTCCGTAAAGCTTACTTTCTGTCGGAATCGAGCGGAGTGTGATCAGAGGCCGGAAATAGACGAACTACGGCGGGTCTTAACGAGACCTTGTGAGCAGTGCGCATGCCCGTAAATTAGTGCTGGCCACTCGCCCGTGTGTTTGTCTAAAGACTGCGTAAACATTCGTCGTACCTTTCCCCGAGTACCTGGAGTTTCATTCCCTGCCGATCTTGCGAGCCTTGCCTCACAGCTCATCGGCTCAGAAAGCCCTACGTGTCCTTCCGCAATAACCGAGGGCGACTGACTTGTTACCGACCGTGGATGCGTTACACCATTCTTGTGATTCATCTAGACTAATGTCTGTTCTCTCTCTCTTATACCCCCATGCCCCTTTTCCACGCGTAGGGTAGCAACCTGGATTAAGTTGACTATACCCTACTCTACTGTACTGTACTATACTATACTATACTATACTATACTATACTATACTATACTATACTATACTATACTATACTATACTATACTATACTAGATGACTGTACTTTCCTCTCCTTCGCATTTTCCCTTTCTCACGCTCTCCAGCTTTCACTAAGGACAGCATCTCTCTCTCTCTCTTTCTTCCTCTTCTTCTGGCTTTACAGCTTTCCGTTCGTGTAGGCTCTGCTGCACTGCGTTCTTTGTACTGGATAGACACATTGGCTTTCGCACATCCAAGTCTCGCCGGTGAAGCGAAGGTCCTTTCGGACGCTTAATTTTCTTTTTGTCCCGTTGACCATTGAAGAACAGCGGCGTCATCGATCAAGTCTCTGATACCGAGGCTGTGCACATAATGAGACCACACGTCACTTCGTTTCACTGCCACCGTGCTTGCGCCAGCTATACCGCTTCGACAAGATGCAGGTGGCCTTTATCGTCGTATCCGCGTGCTAGCATTTCGCTTAGCTGGTCAACGGTGATGCAACGCTCTCGTAACAGAGAAAGATAAAAAAGAAGTGTGGGAGACACGGAAAGCCTTTCGAGCTTTCAGGTTTTTTTTTCTTCTTTATTTTTCTTCCGCATTGGTATGTATATACATAGTAACTTGTTCGACCTAAAGGTGTTCAGTCGGCAGTGTTGAGATCGTGGCGCTCGATTAGTCATACTCGAGAAGGTGCTACTCGGTGTACAGGTTTGCGGAACGTAGGTACTGCAATCAGCGAGCGCCCTTGCTACACCGAATCGAAAATGTGTCATTAGTAAAACAAGAAGTTGCTCGTACGACTCGCCGCTGAACTGGAAAAAAAATTGAACTGAGGATTAGAGAACGATCCGGCAATGGCGTCCGGATTCTCGGATTGAGAAAAAAAGCCAGGTTCTCAGTACTGAGCTCGTTTTCTGAAAACAGAAAAATAAAACGGAAAAGCATTGCGATCAACGAGCTAGTCTGCTGCAAGATTCTACCGACAACGCAGAGTACGCATCGGCTGCTTGCGATTGGTTGGTTAACTTATCATGGTACTGTGTGCCAAGTGCAAAGAAGCTTCTCGACTTAAGTAATGTGATAAACTAATCATAATCATGATGTTGAGGCGAATTACATCATTACTTATGTTAAGCAACTTGGCAGTACACGCGTGGCAGTGATTTGCAATAGCACTGAAATAATTCGACGGAAGCGAAATGCTAGAGTCCTGTGTACTATGCGATGTCAGTGCACGTTAAAGAACACGAGATGGTCGCAATTTCCGGAGCCCTCCACTGCGGCGTGCCTCATAACCATATCGTAATTTTGGCACGTACAACCCCGGATATTATTATTATTATTATTATTATTATTATTATTATTATTATTATTATTATTATTATTATTATTATTATTATTATTATTATTATTATTATTATTGTGGATACTGTGAACAGCATCACACAGTACCAATCGATCTTGTTTTCGTTCTACGCAGTTTCACCATTCGTCTCCAGTAGCTGACGCGCGCGGGCAAGTCTCAGTTCATCTCTTTGGGCTTTAAGCGGGGTGCGTCGAATCACGTGGGCGCTTATCAATCGACATTTCTAGCGCACATCGGTCACGGACCGCGCAATTCAGCGCAGTCAGCGATAAAAACAATGGCGAGAGAGATCGAGCATACTGGAACGCGATGCGTGACGTTTAAGTGTTAGCAATCCTACTGTCAGGTTAGATCGTTGAACCTGCGCTCCGATTGTTTGGCTTCATTGTTATTCGAGACGGAATATAATGCCTCGAAAGCGATGTTAGTACGGCGCTTTTCACGCCCTGCCAGTGAAGTTAGGTGCGCCACTCGTGCGAACTTTCAAGTATATAAAAAGAAAATAATTGGCTACAGTATTCAACTTGCACGTCTGAATATACCGTCCATAACATCTACGGTACGAAAAAAATCAGACTTGTGCCATACGCGTTTAAGTTTGTTATCTGCATTTATGTAGTTGTAGCTGCGCTGGTAACTATATACGAGGATAAATCGGTGCTTCGAAAAGGTGTCGATCTTATTTAGTCGGTTAGATATTTACATGCTTGGCTTGATAGTATAGTATAGTTAGTTAGTTAGTTAGTTAGTTAGTTAGTTAGTTAGTTAGTTAGTTAGTTAGTTAGTTAGTTAGTTAGTTAGTTAGTTAGTTAGTTAGTTAGTTAGTTAGTTAGTTAGTTAGTTAGTTAGTTAGTTAGTTAGTTAGTTAGTTAGTTAGTTAGTTACGGATATTTTGGCGTAAATGCAGATATAGGGCCACATCGCGACAACACGTTAACGCCGTAACATGCTTACGCAACATTACTGTCACCATTTAATTCCTTTGTTATTAATGATATACTTATGACTGAAGTCATTTTGTCCTCTTTTTGTCATGCATTTGCGTATCACACCCTAATTTGTTGTACTACCATTAAAAAATCATGTGGCTGGCGCACCATAGCCTGTGTTGTTTTTATGTCATTGAAGCCAACATAACGTTAAGAAATATGTTCTCGATGTAAATTTAAGTGAGCAGGCTCACCGTTTCCACGCGCACGTGTACCTCGTCATGAGTATTCGCACGGTGGTTGCCCGGCGTCGTATCAGCGGAGGTCACATCCTTCAGCGGCCACTGTGCCGTAATCAACTCGCACGCGCTTACAACTATACAAGTGGGTGTGTCAATCCGTGGGGGCCGTTTACGTGCGCCTATATCATTCATGGGATCGCTGGCCTTTCTCGCATACGGGGTGCTTACCTTGTGGGCCTTTCATCCAGCCACAGTCTTATTCTCCTACTCTCTCTCTTTCTATCTCTCTCTCTCTCCAAGTTTCTCGTGTCCGTGCCATGCGCAGTGATGAGTTAAAGGCTGAAAATTAAGTGCGCACCGTTCTACATCAAATACGTTAGAAGTAAGCGTCATACTTACAAAACACGTAACAATAAGACACGTTCTCATACTGTACTTTTATTTAAAGACGATAGTCTTTCTTGGGATACTTGAAAGGAGAAATTTTGGTCTGTCTGTCTGTCTGTATGTATGTATGTATGTATGTATGTATGTATGTATGTATGTATGTATGTATGTATGTATGTATGTATGTATGTATGTATGTATGTATGTCACACGATTCCGCCATCCGGCCAAAGCTTAAGCACTTGCTGAAGGCCAAGCCATCTTGAACTGGTAGCAGCGTGCATACTTGTGAACATTGTCGATCAAAAAGCAAATATTACGCATATCTGAGGCGCAACATCAATACGTAAGTATTAGGTGGTGTGTTCCTTTACTAGAAAATACATAGATACGTAATTCTAAAGACCCTAGTGTTTCTTAGACTGCACTGAAAATTCGACGCTATGCACGAAAAAGCCCTCTGTCGACGATATGATGCTGCCACCTGGCAGTGGCCCTGGGAACAGCATCACGGGTGGCCGCGGATGAGACCAGGACTCATGTAGTACTGCCGGCAGAAGACTATCGTCTTTCGACGACATTTGCAGCGAAGCACGCAGATACGTGGCCACTTCTTTTTATTCCACTTTGTGGTGTATTTTTTTTTTCTTTTGGCTTGTCTCACGTCAACAAATGCGCGCAGTCTCGACGAACAATGCCTTTAATGCAGATTCAGGTGTGCTGCGCTCGGAGTGGAGCAGATTTGTCGAAGCCCCTGCAAGACGTATTTGGTCTAATGCTATTGCGTTTTTCACCTATTGCCGCAGTGGTTAGGGGCGTCGTCGGAAATGTCCACTTGGGCGAGAAAACGGCAGCTTCCTGTTCTCTTTCTTTTTTTTAGCGGTACGAGCAAAGAGTGACACTCCTGTTTGCCTTCCAAGTGCTTCCGGTCGAGCACTTCCGGTTTTCCGAAGTCTTTTAAAACAAAATTGGTACGAAATAGAAAGCTCTGGTTCAACATACATATGATATCGGAGTACATGTTTACCTAAGATATCGGCCAATTAATAAAACCTAATTGAATGAGTTCATTTGAAACCCAGGTGGTTTTCTTGGAGCAGCTGGGATCGTCGCGGCACCTAGCGGAGCCGATCTCAACCACGCGCTTCCTTCTACGTAGCCTCAGAGATCCGTTTTCGGCAGTGCGACGAAACGCAAAATTAACCCAATGAATACTCCAGGGCACACGAATGCCGAGGTGTGAGTGCCACAACTAGACTCCTAAGTCAAAAATTAGGGTCGCGTCCATATTTTTTTTTTATGTGACAGAAGCACTTATTTACGAACATTGTCAAAAGAAAAAAAATGTACACAAACTCACTAGCTTTTACAATGCAGTTTCAGAACAAAAGTGCGTTGACTGCGGTTCGTGAGGCGTTGAATGACGCTGCTCCACATAATGTCTTATACGGAGCAGCGTCACTCGAATACCGCACGAACCTTTGCTGCTGGGTTTGTCAGCGCGAGTAATGCGCCTATTTCTCGCACTTCCCGGAACTTAATTGCTCCGGATAATACGGTTTCCGCACGATACGTTTCGTTCTCGGGTTACCGCGAAGATCGCAACGACGAGATTCCACAGACCGCACTGAAGCCACGCCGAGTGTCCGTGCCGCTCACACAAGACAATTGCCGAAGCTTGGATCGAAGCACTTTCGAAGCCGTTCTCAGTTAGCGACGATGCTACTCAAGGGGTTGATACCCCTGGCCTCGTTGCAAACCACGGGAGACATAAAAAAAGGAAAGAATTAAGAGATAGAGAGAGAGAGAGACGGCCTGCAACAACTCGCTTACCCTCCGGCAACGACCTGACGCGCGCACCGAGAGGGCGCGACGCACGATTATGAACGATGAGATGACGCCGCCGGTATTCTCCCGTGCTACGGCGTGTTCTCGCTCAATTAACGATGATACGAATCAGCGCGAGGCGCTGTACGAATGCATAAACGATAGCTCCCGCTTTCATTACATGGTAATTATACCTGATACCGAAAACTTGGATACTAACTATAACAACGTATAGCTGGGATCGTAGCTGGGAACGTCGATGGACTTATACATACGATACGCTAATTGACGCTAATCGCGATCCTCCGGCACGGATATGGGAGCGGCTGCAAGTATGAGACCCCGTTTCTATTATCTAATGCCTTTCTTTCTGGTGGCGATTTTGACTGTTCGTGTGGCAGTAATTAGGGGTGGAGTGGGGGGTGGGGAGCAAAGGGTTCCATTTCCCACAGGATTTCTCGCAAGTGTTACGTGTTACCTTATGTAGCTGAGTATGAAATAGGTCGCTTGTTCGAATTCACGCAGCGAAAAAAAAGATAAATAAGGGAAAAAAGAGCCTGTTGTACCGCATTTTGGGTTTACTTTCAAAGAATGTCAGGTTCTCAAAGTAAAGGCGAAGCCCTCCTCCTTAAAAGAAAGAAAGAAAGAAAGAAAGAAAGAAAGAAAGAAACAAAGAAAGAAAGACAGAAAGAAAGAAAGAAAGTCCCAGGGTTCAGCCTTAGCCTACATACTGGAACATCAGCCTGCGTTCTTAGGCTGGCGTGTTCGGCTGCGGTTGCTGTACAGAATATCCAGTAGCCTTAGTCTGGATCTTTATCCCGAAGCATCGCCAGGCAGTCTCAGACTCGAGCCGATGGTTCGTCAAGAACACATGAAGTACTTTACAAAAAAGACGTCTTGTTTCAATTGCCCCGGTTTCTGCTTGACATAGACTAGCCCCCTCGTAGAAGCGTTAGTTTCAGGCTAAAATCTCTACGCTGAAGCTTGCGTCGGTCGCATATATTTGATGCTTAAAATTACGCTTTCCTTTTCTTCCTTTTTCTCTTTCTTTTCTTTCTAGACCGATTCGTCCGTTCCCGTTCAATCGCGGGATCGAATCCCGGCCGCGGCGGCCGCATTTGCAGTGGAGGGGAAAATCTTTGAGGCCGTGCACGTTAAAGAACCCCAGGTGGTGGAAGTTTCCGGAGCCCTCGACTACGGCGTCCCTCTTAAATCATATCGTGGTTTCGCGACGTTAAACCCCAACAATTATTATTATTATTATTATTATTATTATTATTATTATTATTATTATTATTATTATTATTATTATTATTATTATTATTATTATTATTATTATTAGTTCCCGTTCGAGTTGGTAAAAAGTTTGGTGGACAAGCCAGTCGTTGGATAGAGACTGAATGAAGATAGTGTTGCCCTTTCAACAGCGGATAGCCAACGGTATACCTACCATCAGCCATCATTCAGCCAGCACTATAGCCAGTAATCACACGCGATAGTCAACGCTCACCAGTAATAGTAGTACGTAAGTGAATACGGTGATTGAACTCGGCCAGGAATCGTCATGCACCTCAGAGTATGCGGATAGAAGGGTCATACAAAAGACATTGTCTTCGAGAGAACCCGCAGAGGAGCCGGGCGCAATACTGTGTTGTCCTAAAAAAACGGTGAGAATATTAGTAAAAAAAAAAAAGTAGACGATTATTTGCGAATGTGTCGATCCAAATTCGAAAAAAAAGAAGGGAAGTAGTGCGTAAAAAAAAAAACTTTGACCCGGACGTGATTCGAACACGCAACCTTCTGATCTGGAGTCAGACGCGCTACCGTTGCGCCACCGAGTCCCACTGTCTGAGTGTTCTAAACAGCTTGTTGCATTGTCGAAGCAGCTATCAAGGCTTGCCGCTATTTGCGTGTTGAGCTATCTTTTCTTTTTTTTTCTCTTGTTTGCGTAGATAAACTGTTCTTTTCTGGGAACTGATAACGTTGGCGACACTGCTCTAGACCCTGAAACCCGCTTGCTTTTGCGACTTCTTTTTTTTTTTTTTCGCTTCGTCCGCAAACGTCGCTGTTGATTTGTCGCGAAAACAGGCTAGCCGCATGTGTTTGCGTATGCGAGTAGTAAAGCCACCCCTAAACGCCTACTTCGCAAAACGTTTAGCGAACTTAGTCCCTGGGCACACTAGCACACTTATCTAGCATAACACACAAAGACAATAATGCTTGTTGCTGTGCTGCTGATGTTTTCAGATAGGTCCGAAAGAAGAAGAAGTAAAAGGCTTCGTTATTAAACTGCGCGGGAAACTCACTTTCACCGTAATAGGAAAGAACGAAATGGCTGGCGATCTTATTTGTCGGGCCATACGCCTATAAAGCGTGAAGTTGAAACGGCGTGTTGAGCAAAGGTTGTTGGAGGTCGTTGGAAGAGGGCTTTGTGTATAGTGTACTAGAATAATTCAGAAATTATTCTAGTACACTATAGTCCTGCGTTAGAAGGCTTGACATGCCGGAAAATACCCCGAAACGATAGATAAACCGGGCGGCGAAGTTTCTGCAACAGCTCGCCGTGACGTCAATAAATTTTGGCGAAGATCCTTTTGAACTGGTTAATTCTTTCTCGTTATTTTGTTGAGCAGGAGCTTTCGGAGCACGTTGTGAGGATACAAGTCCGAGTCTCGGAGTCACATCAGTACATCAGGTTACGTGCACTGTACCGTTAACTGCGGCGTACCGTAGTATAGTGTGTACGCGCTGCACGCGGTGTTGCCCTGGTGTCCCACAGCCCTCGATTATCGTGCGTTCACACGCGCCGTCCGCAGCGCAGCGATTACAACAGTGAGAGAGGGAGAGAGGAGAGAGAGAGAGAGAGAGGCGCCGTGGCCCTTGTCCGCCCTGCTACTTCGTATCAGCGTCGACTTTCGCTACGTGCGTGGTTCAGGATATACAGGCGGCGGCAAAGTGTCATCGGCGTGCGCTACGCGTGCCCCGTTGTCGGAATGTGATGCGCGTGCGTGTGGCGCCGGTGATATAGCTCCGAAGCTGTATACGCTTCACTGCTAATTACTAGAACAGCGCCCTGAAAACGATATTAGCATGCTTGCGACGCGTCTGCGCCTATAAAGCTTTTATAGGCCTATACCGACTGTAAAGGAATATGAAGAATGATATTCAAATTTGCGTGTACGTGAAACAGATATGAAGCAAATTGTCTTCGCTGAAATCGTAGTGCGCGTGCGTGCGCTGTTAGTTGAAACGGAGTGCCTGCACACTGCGGACGGACTCGCGAGGCCGTGCTTTTTAGTCGCTCTAATACACTGGCGGTATGCTATAACCACTCCATTACGCTATTCATTCGTACCGTTTATAGTTTAGCATAGAAGATACTGTTTAGAAAAAATGAACGTCTAAGGAGATATTGCTAAAGACGGAGAAATATCCTTTCACCGCAGGCACGCTTTCTCGATCTGCCACGGAACCGTGAGCTCGACAACAACTGTACAAGCACGTATATATGCGGGCTTCTCGACGTTGACTATCTTGCTTACTAAAGCGGCCAACAGGGGGATGATAATCGCGCGTAAGTTCGGAGGTATTAACGCAACACGTGCCCCATGTTCACACGTCTACGGCTGATAGATTAGACGGATAAATGGAGCTGGCCGCTGACACTTCTAGAGTGCAGAGGTGGCTTGGGAGAGAGAGGGAGCGAAATAGAGATACATGTGGAAGGGGTGAAGCGATGCAGGCACAGAAAGAAAAAAAGTTCGCTCGAGGAGCGCATTCGCACCTAGCAACAATTACCGGCCGCGGGTGACACAAACGGCTTGACCGCATTGTTGGTCATTGGCAGTTGGATGATGTCCCGAGTGGCGATAAGGCTCCGACGGGGGCCTTGGCAGAGACCGATGCCCCCGCAACGGAGAGTGAAAGAGGTGGAGGGGGGCAACGCCTTTATGGCGCGGCGATGAACAAAATATCAAGCTAACATTATCCTTCGCGGCTGTGTTGTATTGCGTACATCGAATTTCCTACTGAACTTTGCTTCACGACAAATCAAATTTGGGCTAGCTTGGAATACGTTTGAAGCGCAACAGCCTCACAGGGACAAAAAAAAAAGAACTTGAAGACATGAGCACGAGCACGTCCGCCTCGGTGTTACAGTGGTTACGGTGATCAGCTGTTGACTCGAAAGTCGCAGGCTCGATCCCGGCCGCGGCGGTCGCTTTTCGATGGAGACGAAATGCTATAGGCTCATGTAATCTGCGATGTCACTGCGCGTTAACGAACACCAGATGGTCGAGATTTCCGGTGCCCTTCAATACTCCGTGACTCATAATTATATCGTGGTTTCGCTAGGTAAAACCCCAGAAGTTATAATTAAGGCGAAAGCCTTAGATGCCTCATCAAACGTGAAAATTGGCTGGCGTCGCGCGTCGGCGTCTCTCGTCACGTCCACAGGTGTGATGCAAAAAATCATCATCACGTGATGGCGTCACCGTATGACGCCACAGATCGCCAAATTTTTTTCGCCACAATGACGTCACCATAAATGACGTCACATGGTGACGTCATCACATGCATCTTAGCTTGGTCAACGGTGGGCCGATCACCGAGGCAGTGAAAACCATGCAAGTGAGGTGCCTCCGATCCTGGAGGCAATGCAAAACCACATTAGGTGCAGAAAGTTTTCAGAGGGTGGCAGCGCAGGAACAGTACATCGGCTGAGAGGAAAAAGAAGATGGCTTTCGCCTTCCAGTCGTCTTAGGTGTGTGCATAAGGGACCCTGTGAGTTTCTACTAGCACAAGCGCTGTATTGTGTTCGTATCCTGTTTCTGGTCTTCGTGAAGCTGTTTGCTCATGGTTGACCGTCAGCTTCGCCTAATCTTCGTGCTCATGGCTATAGGGACGTCCCTCGTGCTTTCATTTAATTGTTGCGCTTTCTGTGTCCTTATAAACGCTTATGCGTGGGTGGGTGCGCATGCTGCGAATTGTTCTTCTATTCTGCTCGAATAGTCTTCATTCCATCCTTCTCAGTGCGGAGTAACTAACCACCAGACGTGGTCGTGGTCCGGTTTTCTTGCAGGTGTTGAATAACTTTTTATTTGGCTAGCCGCACAATGTTGTAACTGTAACAATGCAATCACTTGTACAAAGTCCGTCGGGGGTATGTAGAGGTCACATGCACGCTCGAGTACGTACGCGTGTATACGGTAATTTTCTACAGAACAAAAAACAAACGATATTCAAATAAATCATCGTGCCGAGTTCATAAGCGACAAGCGGGCCGATGAATGTGCTGAGCTGCGCAACTAAGCGGCTTGTGCCGCTGATCTGTGCTCAGCGCGGCTTGGGAGCAATGCGCTCGGGCTTTGCATTTGATAGCTTTAAGTATTGACCGCGTGACAATGTAGCATTGTTTTCTCTGTAGAGCTGGTATTAAAACGATCGATACAGATTTTCCTTTTTGTGCTTTATACTTTATCTATTTAAATCTATCTAAAAATAAAAGATCTGCATGCACAGGAATTCGCATATCTGATTAGGATAAAGAACGATTGACGGCACGCTTATTCAGATATTTTTTATGTTACAAACACGACCCGGACGAACTCATGCAGGCATTTCAAATCCATGTTCTCACGACACCACCAGCCTAAACTGCCGCACATAGCTCCCAATCAGTAGCGGGGCATTGCCAAATAGAAAAGTAAATACAAAAATATTTGCAGACATGAAAGGTTAACCAGACTAAGTTACCCAATGTGTATATTGAAAAGATGAGCGATAGTGAGCGAACCGCATATAATGAAACAGCGCACATAAGGAGATAACTATGTTGTTTCAGATTCCTTCGTTTGTACCTCATTGACGGCTACAGAGAAATGACTGCCTTGTCACACCCAAGCTCACACCCAGAGACAGGGAGCATGAAAATCAATGGAATAACAGATTCGTCTGAAAAACCAACACGTTATGTGTGCGGATGAAGTCAAACAAATGTCAGAGCATAAGTCAGAACGGGCGCATCGTTAACCTGCGTTTTCAAGAAAGAAAATGAAATATAGACGTAGGAGTGGATTTGAACGGGACATCAGATGCGTACTACAAATAACCAGCTTGCGAGGGTCGTACGAGCGCACCAAATCAGATACTACACGAGGTCAATGTAGTTACGTGCAGCGAATGATAAAATTGGGTAAATGGAAAAGACAATTGTGCTAGGTTAATTCAATAAGGTTATAATCAACCAAGGTCTGTAGAGGGCATGGTTGCTGGGGATATAGGAACTGGATACGGGGCAGTCGGACTTTCGTACTGCACAGTAGACATTTCTATGTCGGAGATGATGAGCACACTTAGTCATCCTAATGACTTGAGAGTTCGAACATAAGGAGAGTAGCCTCTGGCATATCAGCCAAACAAACGTCCGGTTTTTACTCATGGCAGTGTAAAGGGGCTTATCGCGAATTTCACTCGATGTATGAAGCTATAATTTCGTAAATTTAGAGAAAAAAGTCGCAACCCGCGTCACCGTTGACGGGTCTTGCTCTCATTGGCTAGCTTCCTCTTTCATTTAGCCCCACCCTCAGTTTCAAATACAATGTTTCAGCTCGGTCTCAGAACCCTTCCTTTCTTCCTTCAATCTTGGTTTTGAACCGGTTTTCTCTCATATCTGTTTTCACCTTGGTGAGAATCTCACAGCAAGTATAGGTCAACGTCGCGTTATAGGTTATAAGACGGCCACCAGCGGTGTCACGGCCGTTCGACAGCGGCTTCTTCTTAAAGCCTGAACGCTTCTTGCACGCGGCGGGTTGCAGATTGCGTAAGCAGCGCGTAGCGCGTTAACTCCTGAGAAGGAAACACGATCGCGGAGGAGGTTGAGGGGGTGCGAGCGGTCGTGCTTCGCGTCGTCATACACGCTTATACGACAGCTAGGACTCGCGCACTGCCCCCCCACTCCCTCCCGCAGCCTTGAACCTCGTGGAAGCGACGTACGACAAGGAACCGCGGTCGGCGGCTCGGTCGCCAGTGGCGTTCTCACCCTCACCGATAAAAGGGCATTAAAGCGAACAATTCCAGACGCAAACGCGACGTCGACGTCCCCTCCGCAGCGCCGCCGCCGCCACTGATGCTGCAGTCGCAAACCTCCCTTTCTCGTATTCTCTCTCTTTCTTCCCATGATCCACCGCGCGTGATATGATAGACGCGGTGGTCATTAGACGATAGCGAAGTAGCGGCAAATGCCTCTCCCTCTCTCCACTTCCAACTTCCATGCTTGAAAGCTCGCTGCCCTGCTCTGTGAAGTGTCTATGTACTTTTGCTTTGCTTTGTTTTGTTATATGCCTGCCGTTCCTGCCAAGTACCGCTGCTGCAATGCAAGCAGCGCGTGGCTTTTTTCCAAGAACGGGAGAAAGCCTCGCTTCGCACTGCAGCGCGTGCTTATAAACACCGACGGCACGCGTGCGCCGTGTTCTGTTATGCTCTCCGAGAGGCTATCCTCTTTCTACGCGGGGCAGTGGACAGCCGTAATCAATGAAACCGACAGATGTTTAAGCCAGGTAAAGCATCGGGGACATTATTTGTTTTGTTTTCTTTAACTGTAGCGTAATGATTCATGATTACAGTTGAAAACAACGAGTAACGTCGTAACGTCTCCTATGCTTTCCTTGGCTCAATTGTCTGTTGATTTCATTGGTTATAACTAGCAAAGAAACGAGCCCCTCGAACAATTCCCCTTCTAGTTGACAGGCGTGTCGTTTTTATCGCGTGCGTGTTTATGGCATCTGTGGTGGCCAATAACGGTGCTCATTATAAAGTGTAAGGACAATTTCTCCGGGCATTTTTCGGTGAGTGCTCTATCATACGCTAATCGAATGTCATATATCTAGTTCTCTGAAAGAGATAGAGAGAGAAAAGGAGGAAATGATCCCGTAAAATCACGGAACACTCTCTAGTAAGTACTGCCGCCCCATCAAATCTGGCACGTAGTCGATTCACCTGTATTCCATCAAGGTCTATCAAGGTCTTGAGGGTTCTACCTATCATACCTAGACGGTAACTAGTGTCGTTGAGCCCAACGTTAAGGTTCCACCCTTCTTGGCGAGTGCTAACTCAGCGGCCCTCTTCGAGAAAGAGAGAGAGGGAAACAATCAATATTCAACAAAATGGTTAGGTTTTCACAGGCTCGCAATCCAGGTGCTTCAGTGGAGCATTTCTTCAGAGCCGACATCAAGTCAGGTGCCCATGATATTCCTGTGTGGTGGCTAGAGTCAATCACTCGCCGTCTGAGGGGTGAAGTGAGGTGTGAGATGAGGGGTGAGGAGGTGCTAGCGATGACAGGTCCACTGTTCCAGAGTATGCGCAGCGCGTCAGAGACGTGTACAGTATTGAATGGATTACGCCACTCGTATCGTGCATGGATCCGAAGCACTGTTTTGGATGTTGACCCGAACCGTATGTCTGTAAGATCGGGCTACTGCCAATGAAACGCCCACAGTCGTTTACAAAGAACCCGCGCTTCCATCGGAGCTTCGCGTGCGTCCCTCCTTTAATTACCGGTGCAAACACAAAGACCACAGTGAAGACCAGACCAGACGAGCTTCCTCTACGTACACTGTGCACGCCTGCTTTCTGTGCCGTCTCGTAGCACAGCGACAACGCATAGGTGCGCTTGCTGGAGAGGTACACTTGCCGAACGGCCCTCCCAAGCTGCAGGTACACACAATAAAGCCATTCTACGGTGCCTTCACTCAATCAGTCGATTAGGAAGGCGCGTCTATATGAAGTTCGAAACACACACCACACTGCAGCAGCCGAGGGGTGTCAGGATTGGAGAGCCAGCGACGCCGGGTCCCAGTTTCCCGCAGCGCAAACAGATGGCTGTCGCTCCTCCAGCCACGACTATTGTCATCCGGGGACGGCGGCGCGGTGACGTCATCTGTGGAACAGATCGGAGCTCGGCTCGGTGCACCGAGATTGAAGTGACAGACCGTGAAAGCAAAGTACGTCAGTGCTCGCTGGGTGCAAGTTTGCGAGCATGCTGCGCCTTCTCGTGTTTCTCTCTGTATACAGAGAGAAAGAAGGAAGCAAAAACTGTGTACACACAAAAAAGAGGGGGTGAGGGGGAGGCACGAACACAAAGCGACCGGGAGACCTTGTCTGGGAGCTTCGCTTCGAAGGCTGTTTGTGTGCGAACTCACTTAAATTCCAATAAGCCGGAGTCAAGTAAGGATCTCCACCCCGAGCCACTCTAGATTGCACCCACAAGGGGCAGACAGCGAGGGCGAACGCGCATGCGCGAGGGGGCGCACAGCGCGCTGTATGAGTATATGACGGCGAAGTGAAACAGAGATCAAGTGGAAGCTTGACGCGATCACGCGTAGAACCGTGGGTTTAAAACGCGGCTTTCCTATCATGCTCTTCCCCGCCTTCGAGGTGTTTCTCTGGCCCGGAGTTTAGAGCGTCAGGCTGAAACCCCGACAGTTTCGGAAGCTTGTGGGGTGTCGCGCGTTGTTGTTTACTACCCCTCGGCCTCCGCTTTTCCGGTTGAAGGGCCTGCAAGCCTTACTCCCTCGACAAGCCACGAATCCCACAACATTGGCTTCCGCCAAACCCGTCACCCTCCCTAACCCCTCTCCTCATACTTTATTTTCAAGCAGTTTGCAGGGGTATACGCACAGGAAGAAATGAAGGCGATGACAGGACAAGAGTCGGAACGCTCTGTTACGAATCCTGTCACTTTCCTTCATCAACCTGCGGGAGGAAAAACGTTAATAAGTATACAACCGGTCGAACGCACTCGAAACTGAAGGGATGGTAAAGAGAAGGGTAAGCTGCTGCTTTCGTGTTCCGTTTAACTATGTATCGTGCTTTACATTTCAACCGCTTGGATTAAGTGTATACAGCGCGATACAGCGGTGCGATACATTCTTTTGCGCATTGTGAAAACAAAAAAGAACCGACAAGCGCTCTCCTCCTCCTCTCTCTCTCTCTCCTCGTTCATACGCGCACTCTACGACTCACACTTTTCAAAGTCACACTTCATCATCATTCATGCACATGTCATGCGCATCACTCATGCACATCACTCATTGACATCGCTCATGGACATCCCTCATGCACATGCTGACATTCACTCACACTCAACGGTGCTCGCTCACTGACGTTCGCATTCACATAGACTCATGCACACCGGCATTCCCTCACAACGTCCCACGCTGGCCTCAGTTCACTCACTCGCGCTCAAACTCACGCCTTTAATATCAATACTAATGAGTGTATCCATCAGTCACAAGAGTTCGTGGAAATAGAACCAAAACTGGCGTAGGAATGGAATCAGAACTGCGCAGTCACGCTGCAACGCTTTATTTCCCCTCTCCCTTCACCGTTGCTTACGATAAGCTGCACCGGCCAACACCTCGGGAATGTGCGCATCCGAGCCTTCATGTGTCGCTCTCTTCAACGCTACAGTGAGAGAAAATGCACGTACGAAGACTGTGGAGAGCGAACAAAAAGAAGGAAAAAAAAAAATGATACGTACTGAGGCAGAGCGGCCGAGATAAGGCGGGCGTCAAGCGACCAATAATGGTGCGGCGTTGACAGTGAAAGTTGTGCGCGAGAAGCTCAGGCTTGTACCGCGGCGTACTCTCTCTCTCATCCGCACTGCGATACCCTCTCCCGACACGTGTCCTCCTCGCCTGCCCCGTTCTCGGGTAGGGGCACGCAGCTTAGCGGAGCACGTAGACAGGCAGACCGTAATCGCGTGTAAAAAAAAAGAGCGAACAAGAATAAAAAAAGTTAGTAACGGTTCGCCGTAGCGGTGCGGGACTTCTTTGCGAGCCGCGAGAGAGATAGCAGTGTGTTGGACAACGGCGAGGAAAAAGAAAAGAAGACGAAAGTTGTCATTTACGAAGTGAAGAACCATGCGCGGTGATGAAGCGCACGGCAGGATGACCCAGGATGATCCGTACGCCGTATTCGTAGCCTCCACGGCAGAAACCTGCGGATACCTCGCAATGACTCTCCCTTTTGTATCTGTCAGCGACGAGCCTGCATCTCCTGTGAGTGAGACGAGACTGCACTTTTTATATACCTTATTTTTCTTCTCATAGTCTTTCTGAGCGCCTCACGTTAATATCTGATCCTCCGGAATACCGACTATCTTGTACGAGCCTCAGAAGTCTAATTCCTTTACTAGGAATACAAGAGCATTCATACGTGTCTGTTCGCAACCGAACCGCATGCATAGTAAATGTCGTGAAGGCTTCGGCGCTGACCCGTCAAGTTGGCTCAGTCCCCACGCGTTCTTGCGCCAGTTGATGTTTGAGCGTGTTCCCCACAATAAGCGAGTTCAGTAGTATAGCATGGGAAAAAAATTGTGAACATTAAGAAACAGCAGAAACTCTACTCAAGAGTGTTTGAGCACCTGTACTCTATGGGCATGAGTACGCTCTCTTGTATAGATGGTATGATAACTTTGCGAACTCTCGCGGATTCCCTCCCGAAAGTAGGCGCGGCGGGATCGCCTCCTTCAACGTGTACCGCGTGGCCTACTCTCGGACCACAAGGCCCAAGTGTATTCAGTTGTACTTCATGTGCCGTTGCTCCTTACCCCTCAGTGGTATCCGTATCACTGGTACTGAATGGCTCCAACATGAATTTGACTGAATCGCGCTATGACCTAGTCGCATGGTTTCAGACGTTGTGATCCGCTTCTTGAATAGATTACAGGATTTCGCTCGAGTTCTCGCGTCGTGTGTGTTTCCTAGAGAGGAAACTCGCATCGAGCGATTTGGTTAATTATTAACTAACTAAATCATTTATGCCAAGGACAAATAAGGAAAATACGCAAGCGCGCTGCATGACCTGTGCTTTTTTTTTTTGCTTTAACGTGTCCCTGTCATAAGTGGTGCTTGAATAAGATACTTGAATCACTGTGGAGATGTTTGCCGACGTACCATGACGGAAAAACGGTTTTATCTTGAATGTATTTTACCGTTCTTCTCGTAGCTCTTTGCAGAAAGGTAAAACTACAGAGGCACGTCTCCGTACCATCAATATAGATCTCACGCTCATGTGAATTGTGCGAATTTTCCCGACGCTTATATTACGGGGCTACCAGAGTTGTGCCCCGCCCCTATAGGGAGGCAGGTCTTCGATTTCCATCAATAGGACGAGAAGTTTTTCAGATTGGCGAAGAAAAAAAACGAAGATATAGGAGGGCGGAGAAAAAGAATGCGGGCGAGAGGTGATGCGATGATGGTGGTGATGACGATGGGGATGAGGTTACTGTGGCGTCGGTCAACGTTGCGACGTCAGCTTGGCCTTGAACTCGGTGCCGGCGATAGCGGCCCTAGGTTATCTTCTGGGAGAGCGACATTTATACCAAAAAAACTCTAGGTGTTTGAACCGACACCAATCGCCACTAAGTTGCGGAGAGAGATGCGTTTGTTAGAAGGAGTGGTGCATATAGGTGTATCACTTGGTCGTCCACTCCTCTCTGTTTTCTTTATATTTTATTGCTTGTTATCGTTCGTTACTACATGATGCGCCTCAAACTGCCTTTGCTTATCAGAGGGCTATAGGACGTAGCCCTAGCGGCCTCATTCTTTTTAATCCTTTTTTTTTATATGTGTGGATGTGACGTCGCTTTTACTTGGGTCGCTTCGTGTGTGAGCTACTGTGCGCGAGGTGCGTAGCCGATAAAGGGGCTTTGTAAAAATGACAGCCCTCGCGGCACGTAGGCGCAGAAAAGGATAGTGATCAGCGTCGACAGCACAAGCCGCAACCGTTAAAGACGCGATTGGCGGAAGCCAGCAGCGGTTATGGTCCAGGCGGACTGCGGTGATGGAATTGTAGACCGCTGGAGTTTCTCGGCAAAGGTTGGTTTAGTTGCATTATCGTTGCATTAGACTGTAGTTGCATTTATCGACTCATGCGTGAGCGCTGTTTGATGTAGAGTTGTCGATTTCATTTTTGAAAGTTTCGATTCGCATTTTGCGATTGAAGCTAATATATCGATTCTCTTGTTCGGTTCACGCTTGATTTCATTCAACCATTCAACTAGAGTATTAGCATCGGCTGCTTGACGCATATGTTTTCCCTCTTTGAGCTTTTAGATGACGTTTTAAATTCCTATAATGCCCATTTATGTGGCTGGGGATGTCCTCTTTGATCAGTGCTCTACACGATCGTAAGCACTTGGCTCGTACTTGAAGCTGGACTGTCAGCATGTTACACTGAGCCACTGGTGTACCCAAGCTGCACTGTTAGCGTGTTACACTTAGTCACTGATTAACTGAAGCTGGGCTGTAAGCGTGTTACACTGAGCCACTGGAGTACTGAAGCTCGACTGTAAGCGTGTTACATTGAGCCACTGACGTATTGAAGATGGTCTGTAAGCGTGTGACACTGAGTCACTATTGAAGCTGGACTGTAAGCGTGTTACAATGAGCCACTGATGCCTCCGACTGGGTGGCAGTAGCTTTGGGTTGGCAATAGATCTGGGCACATGTTCCACGACATACTCGTTCAGCACCAAAAAGAAAAGAGAGAAAGAAAGGACACTCAGTTACGCTCACGTACACTGACTAATCTTGCCCCACTTCGACCACACCTAATTAGGGCGCACATCTTTCCTCTGAAGGGTTCTCAACGGTCCACGTCCTTTTTCTGTCGTTTGCAGGTGTTTCGTATGATGGAAGATGGATCGCTGGACCTCAGCAGCCTGCGCGAGTCGGACTTCGAGCAGCTGGCCGTGTACCAAGTGCGGGACCAGACATGCGAGGAAGGCCTGTCCAACAGGGCGGAGGCCTCCCTGCCTCGCAACCTGCTGCTCAAGCCCTCCCAGACGCTCAGTGACGTGAGTGGCTAACTCCCTTTCCCGTGTACTGGCTTTTGGCATACGCTGGCTGTGCATGTAGATATGCGTATTGGTGTGCAACGTTGGTACGGACCAATAATGATGAAGGGCACGGTTATATGCGGAGAATACGACAAAAGTGTCTTAAACCTATCGTGGACCCGGTTCTTGCTTATGTACTTGTATAAGTACACTTGTACAGGCGGGTCCAGTGTATGGATTTCGCCCTCTTGCAAAGACACAGTGGCTTAGTTTTGTATAAGACTATTCGTGGTCGACAGTTCAGACGCCTTTTGAGAGACTGGTGCCGTGCAGGAACAAGTTAGGTAGCAAGCTAACCAGAACTAATGACATCCACGTGATAAGAGAAACTGGTATTAAGAAGTAACTGCCCCGCAGGAAGTTTCACATTCAGTGTAGAAGAGCGAGAATTTGTTGCACGAAAACCCAACAGTGGCTGTCAAGTGATATATGGTGAAGCCAATACGAATAGTAAAACGAGTTTTATGTTTAACGCCCGCAATTTTGTCGATCCTGCGCTGAGTTTAGCAAAATGACGTCAGAATTTTTTAGCCGGAACTATGACCTATATGAGGCGTAGATAACGGTATTGTGAGGCTGAAACTGACAAGACTGGAGAGAAGGCCGAATGATTTTGTCCTACGTGTCTGATTTCGTATTGACGCAGTGGGTGCATCCGTTTAGCGAAAAGGAGAGATGAAGAGAGTTGATTACATATTGCCAGCGAAAATAAAATGGGGAGGAAGAAAGATGCATAAAGGACGATCGCAAGTCTAGCGATCCCTACTTTATTTTCACAGGTAATCATTATCATCATCAGCCTGACTACGCCCACTGCAGGGCAAATGCCTCTCCCATGTTCCGCCAATCAACCTAGTCCTGTGCTTTCTGCTGCCACGTTATCTCCGCAAACTTCTTAATCTCATCTACCCACCTAACTTTCTGCCTTGAATATGTATTCAAGTCACAATCAATTAGCCCAACTTTCAGCTCCAACGATAAAGAAAGGCTCGATAGATGGCAGCTCCTTAGGTGTGATCACCCGTCACGGTGGTATAGTGGTTATGGTCGACTGCTGACCCGGAGGTCGCGGGATCGAATCCCGACCGCGGTGGCCGCATTTTCGACGGAGGCGGAAACGCTTGAGGTCCCTGTGCTTAGATTTAGGGGCACCTTAAAGAAACCCAGGTGGTCGAACTTTCCGGAGCCCCCCAATACGGCATAGGTGTGGCGTTCACTCGTCGCTACCTGCACCTTATCGGCCTTGCAGACAGTCCAAATTGCGAGGTATGTAGCACTCCAGAAGCTACTGAATACCTCTTGTGCTTCTGCCCGCGATATGCCATACAACGAAAACCGATGGACGCCTTTTTGTTGAATTCTGTCAAGCAACAAGTAACGGAAAAAGTTCCTTTGGGACCTACACGTCGTCATCAGCGCAATATTTTCAAAGCTCTGAACAAGTTTTTGCGCGGTACAGAACTCGACGAAAGACTGTGAATAGTTTTTGGACATTCAAGGTTTCGTTTCATCACCACTTTCATCCTCATGATCGACAGCTTCTCTCTTTCCCACCCTCTTCCCTTTCCTAACGTTGAGTAGCAGGTCAGAAAATTGATTCAGGCCGACCTCTCAGATTTTCTCTCATAATAAACCTCTCTCTCTTACTTGCTGATAATCATATCGTGGTTTTGGGACGTTAAACCCCAACAGTTATTATTATCATCTGTCCACCTAACTTTCTGCCTTGAATATGTATTCAAATCAAAACCAACTGGCCCAACTTTCAGCTCTAACGATAAAGAGAGGCTCGATAGATGGCAGCTGCCTTAGGGTGTGGTCAACTGCGCGCTTTAATCCGGCGCGCAGGAAAGAAACGACACGCGGTGAAGGCAAGAAACAAAGGAATAATAAAAAAATAATGAAGCAAGCACATGCCAACCGGGGAGTCGCGGGTGTGGGGCATGCCGCGGCTATACAGGGCCGGGGCGGCGGCGCTCGCTGATAGTGTTTGGAGTGACACAGTTCCGCGATAACCGCCGCGCGCTAGGGGCCAGCGCTAAAAAGTCAGTGACACCTCTTATCGCCTTTCAAGGGCACCGCCGTGAACGACGCAGTGTTACATCAACAAAGCGCGCCGGCGACCGTGAACCCCAGTACGATTTCGGCCATCGTCACTGCCGCCGCTCGGCTTCTCCATCCGGTTACGACATCGCACGCCAGCATCGTGTTCGAGCTTGTCGTCTTAACGGCGCAATGGCACACATCGCGCTAAACAGGCGGCGAATGTCGGTCAAGTCACATCGCAGAATGAGTGAAGGACTTGGAAGGATTGTATAGTGGGAAATGCCCCATCGGAGAATAGCGCACGTGCAAGTAAGCAAGTGGGTGAGAACAGAACTCGAGGAGCGTGTGCTTGAGGGATACATTTGGTAAGACATTATTTTGAGAACATAAAACTGCGCTGGAGACGAGGCACCAGACTATACTCGGTTGCGTATAAAATTTGCCACAATATTTACTAGAGGGAACTGTGGCGCTGTGATCGTTCAGCCGCCAGGGGAATGATCGGTAGTACATGGATTTGCCTAGAGTACGAGCTTGCGCCTTGCAACGAACTTGTGGCTTTGTATATTGTTGTGTTTGGCTTTTGTTTCGTGATAAAACAATGAGTCATTGTGAACCATCTTGAGCTGATTTCAGCTGATTAGCCGAAAAGGGTCAAGGTGCTGAAGAGGGAC
Source organism: Rhipicephalus sanguineus (assembly GCF_013339695.2). NCBI lineage: Eukaryota > Metazoa > Arthropoda > Arachnida > Ixodida > Ixodidae > Rhipicephalus > Rhipicephalus sanguineus. The sequence continues at coordinate 124,133,101 of NC_051181.1, forward strand.
TGCTGAACTTAAGTCTTGCCGACAAGGCGTCTGCAGGCCACGCGGAACCACACGAAGCCTAAGGAACGGAAGTTTAGGCAAATCCACATACTACTCATCATTCCAATGCTGGCTGAAGCGCCATGCTCCCATAGGCACTAGCGCCAGATTTCCTCTGGTGTTTGTTATGAAACTTAATGCTCGGTTATAACCTAAGAAAAAAATGTCAGCTCCGCCTACTGGCATCGCTGTCCCTCCCACAGAGGATTAGCATAAGTGCTCCGCCCAATCGCAATTACTCATTTTCGTGACGTCAAGCCTGTCTCGTGAGCTTCTGATATTTGACGTTGACCATACAGACACACGTCTGTGTCGCTGGTTTCGGGTGGAAAAACTGAATATCCTAGTAATCTAGTCCGGTGTTCTGACATCGCTGCTCAACTAAACGTAACGTTTTAGGTAGTAACTACGAACCTTTAACTCTTAATGAGCGTAGTATTTACACTTACCGAGAAAATGTACCTGCCGTTTCAGTCGAAACATGTTAGTACGACCGTCTTTCACAGGTGAAGGGGAGGCACGCTGCGGTTCATTGGCCAGAGCTTATTTTCTTAGGTTGTAGCCGCTGCGGTTCATTAGGTAGAGCTTATTTTATTAGGTTGTAACCTAGTATAGAAGGTGACTCTGGTGTCTCGTCCCCAGTGCAGTTTAAGTTCTGGGTTGGTATAGGCAACTCAGTCATAGAAGTAAGATTGAATGGAGACTTCATGTCTGTTATGAGAGTGGATAATGATCACTGGCCATTGATGGTAGTATGCGAGTAACAGCGGTAGTTGTTTGGTCAGACATAATCATTGTAGCACATCATCATACTTGGTTGGAGAAAATGAATAGAATGTATCCAGGAGCTCATTCTCTTCAAAATGTTCTAGCCTCTCTCTCTCTTTTCTGTCAATGAAAGAAGTTTACAAGTTCATCATTTGTTACCATGTTTTCACTCTGGTCTACGATAACGTTCACTGATGCCTATATGATGCTTTCCTTTGTAATTCACTTTCATCAATGCAGACCAAACAGGAGAGCTGTATCGTCAGCGCTCTTTCGGAAGAACACGCTATTGTTTTTTTTTAGCGGTACTCCAAATGCGCTCTTACACAAGCACACGAAGTACGGGCCTTTCAGTGCTCGCTGTCTGCTTTGACGTGCTCGTGTTTTCCGTGGGAAAGAAAAGTGGTTCCAATCAACGCCCACATCGGCCACAAAAAATAAGCAGTAACAGTTAAAGCCTCGTCAAATCATGAGTGGCCCCTATTGTTATTTTTACGGGCTCTATCGACCGGCTGGTTCTTTCGTAACCGTAAACGCTGCAGCATTGCTTGCGTGCGCGAAAGTCGCTCTAATCAAGCCTGTTATCCCGTCGCCGGTGGCGGCCGCCCAGTAAACTTGATAAGCAAAACATTACAGTACGATGAGCTGGCCCTTTCCCGCCCCTCCTTCACTGCCCATGCTTTGGCGCTCCTGCTTCTCTGTCAGTTGTCCTAGTTGGATCAAACGTTTAAAGTCTAGTAAGCTTCACACATTGCCCCACGCCGGATACGTAGATCCGGGTTCTATAACTAACACTTTACGGTGGCCGGCAGTGGCCTTATCAACGCGTACAACGACTAAGGATAACCCAGAAGACCATGAACTACTGCGGAACCATAGCCTCACGCAGACGAAGCAAGCGCTTCTTCAATTAAGGCAGTTAAGTGATGTTTTAACTGGGAGTGGAGTTAGAAAATAAGGGCTTAGAAGAGTGAAAAAAAAAGTCAGTACTGTATAGGCGAATAATTTCAAGAAGCAAAGTAACCGTTTCTTGTGTTCAAGTCCAATAAGTACAGGAATGTTACTTGTTGAGCATGAGTGATCGTTTAGTGGACGATAACTGCGCGTCCCAGCACGGAATATCACTTATAGTTTTCTCTTCACCGCGGCGAATGCAGGCTGCAGAATTAAAGTATGGTTATTGGAAAGTAGGAGGTCATGCGCAGACAACCAAGATTCTTTCCGCCATACTTCCCAACGTGGACGAAGGCAAAGAGGGGGGCAATACTGAGTTTCTGTTGCAATAGTACAGTGAGTGCTAGTTATTATTCCAATGTTCTGTATATGCTAAGCGTGCATTTCTTATGGCTGAACGTGGGCACGTGTTACACACGTGCTAGAAGCCTAGTAGCGCAATGTAGAGTGCTTTGAAAAATATCCCGCGTAGGGCTGCATGAATTTAACGAGCGCTTATATTGTGCGCGCAGGTTCTGGGCGTCTGGAGCACGGACTACATCCCGCGGGGCACACGGTTCGGCCCCTTGATGGGCGATGTGTACCGCAAGGATGAGGTTCCGGCCAACGCGAACCGCAAGTACTTCTGGCGAGTGTACGACGGGCCCGATTCGTTCCACTACGTGGACGGCTTCGACGTCAGCAAGGCCAACTGGATGCGTTACGTGAACCCGGCCTACTCGAGCGAGAACCAGAATCTGGTCGCCTGTCAGGTCAAGCAGGACATCTACTTCTACACCATCAAGCCCATCTATCCTAACCAGGAACTCCTGGTCTGGTACTGCCGGGAGTTTGCGGAACGACTCAGCTACCCCATCACCGGAGAGCTCATGCTCCAGAGGATACGTGAGTGTCCGCTCTCTCCCTGCCTTCGTGTTGCTCCTGTAAACGAAGTCCTCCTGTATACGTGGGCTCGTTTCAACATGTCTCGTTCGCAAACAGCAACGAAATGGCCGCGCACGGGGTTAAGGAACGTCACCAAGAAGTGCTGTTATGTCGTTCCTTCACTCTGTCCGCCATATTCGTGCTGTTTTCCTTAATATGGCTCTTGCAGCCTTTACCAGCTGTTGATCGTATAACGAACCTACTCAACGAAGCTAAATATGTGGATTGGCGAGGGTTCATGCCATCGTAAATGGCGTCACCCTGGTCAGTGCTAAAGCCATTATGCCATTATAGAATTGCTTGCCAAAAGGACAAACCATATTCTACCTGTTCTGGTACTTCGAACAAGACCAGGAACTGCTTCATTCCTGGAGAAACGTCTGTAGGGCGTTTATTGATACGCTCACGTGTAACGACTGACTGCGTGTAATCCTTTGATTTATAATGGTCACTGAGCGGTTTATTCCAATAAATGTGGTTGAAATATGAATTACCATATCATCAGTATGTATGGTTAGTGAAGAAGCTGCGCACGTAAGAAGTTACTTATATTCTGGTCATACTGGCAATCAATCATACCGCCGCAATTCACAAGTTTAGCTCTCGTGTAGAAAGTATGATATGATTTGAGCTGGTCGCTGAAGTTGCAGCAACTGCGCGACTATTCGTTAAGGGAGCAACTCAAAACTTGAAGCCTTGATTAAGCACGTTCTCCCTTGTTGCTTGCGCAGGGGAGCAACTGCAGCCAGCGGACAAGGATGACGCCTACTACTCCCGGCCGCACCAGCTGACGCCGCCCGAGGGCAGCACTCGCAGCGACGAGGGCTACCACAGCAATGGCGGTCCTGAGGACGGCCTCACGCCTCCTGAGGACAGCAGTGACAGCGACAGCGACAACTATGTGCTCGACTTTAGCGTCAAGGCCAAGCGCAAGCAGCCGCCCGCCGGCGGCAGCGACAAGGCGGAGAAGCGAGACGACAAGTGCGAGTCGGTCGCCGTCGTCGCTGCCGAGCAGCAGCAGCCCGACAAGTCGCCGCAGAACGAGTTCCGGAAGGTCAAGATCAAGATGCCCAAGGCGTACCACTACCGCAGCGGCGGGCCCAGCAGCCCTCCCGCGGCCGCGGTGGTCACCACCAGTGACGAGAATCCGAGGCCCAACAGCTCGAGCTCGCCGGAGCGACGGCACGACGACGAGAAGCGGCTGGGCGCGCTGCACGAGCCAGCCAGTCCCAAGTACGCCAGCGCACCCCGGTTCACTGAGGACGTGCTGGAGCGTAGCGCGAGCTCGGCCTTCTCTACCTACGAGGGCATGGGCCAGAGGATCTCGCCGCAAAGTCCCAAGGGTCCTCCGGCTCCTGGCATTCTCGAGAACTTGCTTCTGCAGCGGTACCAGGAGCGAGCCGCCGCCGCTGGTCCGGAAGCGCCCGCGTTGCGCCGCGAGTCGCTCAAGGAGCCCGTGCGGGTCATCGTGTCCAGCGAAGTGTCGCCGCCGGCAGCTCCGGACACCTCGGGCGAGGGAGGCCACCCGCCGGGCCCACCGCCACCGCTCGTGTTCCCGCACAAGAAGAGCATCCGCTACCACCCGGGCAACAGCAACAGTAACGGTGGCAGCCCCGAGATGCACAGTCCCGACTCCACGGACAAAGCGCACCAGCAGCCCGCCGTGTCGTCTGCCATGAGCCCTGGCTACGGCGTGCCGGGTTCGGCGCCGGCGAACTACCTCTATATGAACGGCATCGCCCCCATGTTCTCGCCGGCGCACTTCAACATGTACGCGTACTCCGTTCCCGAGACTGTGCACTCGTCACTCGCATCACCGTCGGCGGCTATGCCACCCTACCCGAAGTTGCCCGAGTTCGGCGGGCACCACGGCCCTCACCATGCGATGCTGCCGATGTCCGCGGAGACCGGCAAACTCCCGCCATCCGGCGGCAGCTCCCCCGGCAGCAATAGGCCCTACTCACCGGGCTCCAACCCTCGGGGTTACCGGTCGTTGCCGTACCCGCTCAAGAAGAAGGACGGCAAGATGCACTACGAGTGCAACATATGCTACAAGACGTTCGGCCAGCTGTCCAACCTCAAGGTGCACCTGCGCACGCACTCCGGAGAGCGACCGTTCACGTGCTCCGTGTGCGGCAAGACGTTCACGCAATTGGCCCACCTGCAGAAGCACCATCTTGTGCACACGGGCGAAAAACCGCACCAGTGCGACGTCTGCAAGAAGCGCTTCAGCAGCACCAGCAACCTCAAGACGCACCTGCGGCTCCACTCGGGCCAGAAACCGTACGCCTGTGACCTCTGTCCAGCCAAGTTCACCCAGTTCGTGCACCTCAAGTTGCACAAGAGGTTGCACACCAACGAGAGGCCGTACACGTGCCAGACATGCAAGAAGAAGTACATCAGCGCCTCGGGTCTGAGGACCCACTGGAAAACCACGTCGTGTCAGCCAAACATGGTCCTGGACATGGAGCTCGACAAGGGTCCCAACGGCTACGACTACGGCCCCATGGAGCTGTCCCCTCCGCCGCCTGGGGCGATGGAGAGGCACCCCGCGGGCCTCTCCCACCACGGGCTCGGCCCGGCCAGCCCCGGTGACGAGTACCCCCCCGCGTTACACCACCCGCCGCCGCGACCTTCGAGCAAGGAGAGCGACTACCCGTCATCCTTTCACCGCTCCGACGGCGCCAAGACGTCGGTGATCAGCAGCGGCCCGGCGTCGCCCGACGACGACCTCTCCAAGAAGTGCCACCCGACGCCCGACAGAGACAAAGAGTGACTGTTTGCGCGTGCCGTGTGCGCCTCATCGCGCAGATCGTTTTGTGCGCGAACTCTGTACAAAGCAAAACTCAAGTCATGGGCCCGGGTGGCCGTTCTCACACAATCGCGCAACGCGACGTCGGGCGCGCGCGGTATCTCTCTCTCTCGCTCTCTCACCAGTCTCTGATAGAGACCGTATTTATTGTTTCGCGCGGCTGGAGACGCGGGGGGCTGCGGGCCAGCCGGGCCCTCTTTCCATACACATTCCAGGAGCGGCGGTGCGTCTTGTTTTTCGTGGAGGAAAGGAAGCGACTTAGGAGGGAGCATGACGTCAGGGCAGCTAGACTCGGCAAAGCCAACTTCCCTCTATACACTCCTGTCACGCCATACCCTATACTCTTTGCCTGCCATCTTGGGCGACCAACCGGTGAGGTGAACATCATGCCGCATAGGTCACGTCACTAACTCGCCCAGCTTTCAACCTTGTCGGCGAGCTGAACCTTGGAAATCGGATCCTATCGCATCATTACAGGACCGCTCGTGGATGTCATTAGAGGGAAGTCTGACGTTACACATCAGAACACAGTGGAACCATGGGCGTTTTTTTTCGTAATTTAAGTTGTATTCGTCTACTTGAGCACACTGGCGTTTGTTCTTTCTTGGGTAGCAGGTTCCGCTTGTTTATTTAGAACGTGGGAACATTTCATAACTGCAGAATCACGAATCGTCTTATCACGTCTTTCCCCGTTCATCCGAATCAGCTAAGTGAAGTATCATCGAGCCATCATATCTTTACACCAGATCACTGGAATCATCGGCACCTGCGCATAGGTATCATGTTATAAGAGACTAAGTAGGAGACTAATCATTGTCCTTCAACCTCCGAGAATGTTCTCATGAGAATCCGAAATTATTTCTAGACCAAAAATGCGAACCTAATGCAAAGCTTTATAATGCCCAGCATCGCCCAAGCTGGCCGAACATGTACACTGACGGTGCAAGTAGACATTGACGTCAGATTTCCCTCTAGCATTAGTACGAAACTGTGGTTCAAGGCACTGTTGGGTTCGTGGTAGCCTTTAGCGGCCACACTATCAACGCTCTCTCCAACATCGGTGAGGTGACTAGAGGATACCACTTACCTGATCACGCGAAAGGGACATCGTTCCCATATCCTCCTCTACAGTTAGAGCCTTGGAAATTGTCACGTGATGCTCCCTCCTAGCACTACGATTCTTATATATTCGCTTTTCCTTCCTCCACGCATATCCCCCTTCATGACGACCCCAGTGCTCTCACAAAAGCTTCGTGCAACATCGACATCATCCACGAATCGCCATACACACGGGCTTGTAACGGTGGCGCTGCTTTTCGCGACGCGTCTAGTGCGGAACGTCATCGCACAATGCGACTACCTGGTTCCAATCAAAAAGCGCCCTCTCGAGGCGATTCTAGAAGAGCCAATAGCAGAAGTAGCAGCAGATCAGCGAAGTCACGATGGAGCTGGATAACGCAGCAGACAATAGGATAAGATCTTGTGGGTGGTGGTCGCAACATATATTTCCTCTTGGGATTTTCCAATCCTGTCGTTTCTCCTTTTTTTCTCTCTATCTCCCTGTTTTATGTCGATGTACCCCCACGCACAGGAAGTCTGGGGAATCGCCGACTGCCGGTCAGTTGGCGCATGCGCAATCCCATTCCGATCCCGCCCCATTTTCTTTATTAAAGTATTCCCACCGAAAGAAGCGATGCTGTTGAAATCTGTGGTATCTACACGAGGTACACTGACGTCCTTTGTCTGTCCGCAAAACCGTGGGCCCATTATAAAGGTTGTTGTCACTTCTAGCGGCGAAAACCTCGCGTGGCAAGTCATCTCGCAATTTAAAAAAACAAAAAAAAAACACGTCTAGCGTTGTCGTGGTAACATCCGAACCCCGCGCGTCTCTAATTCACGTGATCGTATCAACGATATCAGCGATTTGATACCACGTGTTCTCTCTGAAGTAAGATGGTTTCACTGTCGGTAACCACGTTTGCAGTATCTGACCGTGGCCTCCGGGATCAGCTCCGACATCGCCAACGGCGCACCGCCGGAGCAAATCGCAGAAGTCCCGTTCAGACTGCGGTGATTCGTGGCAGAGTCGGGAGATGGCGCGCGTTTGTCGCGTTTAGTTTTGCCGCCCAGTTTGACCGCACCTCCATACTTTCGCCATTTAAAGAGAACAGGACTTCGAATTGCCGAAGATTAGCCGATAAATTATGACAGTCGCGATCTCTAGCTAACGGAGAAAAAGAGAAAAAGCAAGAAAACAGACGCTAAAGCATTAAATTCTCACAGTTTGTGATAGTTACACGAAAGGCACGGACAAATTGGAAAGATGAACAGTAGTGTATAATCGGCCTTGCGCTGCTGTACTTGAGGTTGCCGGTTCGATTACAGCCTTCTGCTGCCGCATTTATGTGGCGGCGAAAAAAAAAAGGTTCATGTACTTAAATATTGATGCGCGTTGAAGAACCTCACTCCCCTATATTTTCAAACTTATTCTAAACCTTCCACTTCGACGCCTCCCAAAACACCATTGTTTCAGTGAGATAGTAGGCACATTGAATCCATCAAATGAAATTTTTAGAAGCACCATACGTCTAAACTTAGAGTCCACAGTAGAGCGAAACCTCGTTAAAACAAAGAAAGAAGAAAATGTCTAAGCCATCATTAATTAGGTGTACGACAAACCTAATTGGTTACACGACTATGAAGCCATTAGAGAAATGCATTTCATTTTACGGCGTGCTTCTTAGGGCACGTGAAGAATTTCAGATAAGGTAATACCGAGCGATGTTCTCTTGCTTTCGCCGCTTGCGTTAGTGACTTGTCGATCCTGTAGAGCTTTAAGGGTGACGTGAGTGTATCTTTCTGCAAACGTTGTCAGCGGCAATATCTTGCGCATCTATATGTTCTTGATACAGTTGCGATCTCCTCCGATAACAATCCTCCATTACCACCCTGAAACATCGTGTCGTCATAAGAAACGAAAATTGCCCAGCAGAGGAAAGTTTTTCGTCCACCATGACGTAGAATGAGGGTACTCAAAAAAAAAAAAAAAAACCTTTATGTTCCAGCACTGTATTCTGGTTTCCTTTGTAGCTTCGTGCCACGACATGGTTTATGACGTCATTTCCTGACACGAGTCTCTCTATACACTTCGCTGGTTGTCGCGTACTTCATTCGTCAATAAATTTCCTTCAGTCGCTTGGAGCTGTCGATTAAACCTTCCTCGCGCTGCGACGGCATAGTTGCCTAGGCAGAGCAGCTGCCTCGGATGGGAAGTGGTACGAGGTTCGATCCCCTTGCAAGGACTTATGTTTCATAAATAGTGAACCTTTTGTTTCCGAAGAACCCGTGCATTTTTCCTCCGTAGCTTTACGCCACAACATTCATTCCTTCTATTTACCTTGCAAGGGTCCCGCAGATTTTGTTTCGTTATACGGAAAACAGAAAGAAAGAACCACGGCAGCTGTATTTCAACCATTAAATGGGTGGGCCTTTTTTTCATTTTGTTTTCAATTCTTAAAGGGTCCCTAAACAGCCTCTAAACAGTCTTTACGGCACAATTCGTGACGCCAGCAGTCTCTGCACGTGACGTCATCAGGAAATAAGGTATTAAACTGGTCCATACACGAGGGATATCGGTTGTGAATTGCCTCCTACCCTGATTTGCCGCACGCCAGTTCTGCCATGTCTCGCATGACTATCGAGCGCGATCAACTGATTTCACTTCGTTTTGGGAGTTTTCGACTGCGTAATCGGAAGTAACGGCATGTAGCCAAAAATCGTGAAATCCTGATAGGCTCAACGCTTAGTGCTGACATTGTCCACGTGTTTTATGACGGAATAAGTGGCGAGGAGGAGATGGTGTCCGTAGGAAGGGTGCGAAAGCTACAAAAGAAGCCGACTCTCTCGTCTTCGAACTCTGAATGCTTTAGGGGCCCTTCAAGTTTACACCTCATGCAGTGATTGCATTTTTCTTTTCTCTTTCGCGATTTCGATTGCGCGGTATTGCACTTCACGCAGCATAGGGGGAATGAACCGAGGAAAGGGGAACGCGCCCTCCCAACCTCAGATATTTATTGTCACGGAAAAAAAAAAAGAAACGACGCTCTGTACATAACTTGTAGTTCGGCTGAATGCACGCGCCGTAGTCGTGCGCGCGCGCGTGTGTATGTTTAACGGGCATGTGTAAATCTTTAGAACTTGAAAAAAAAAAAAACAAACGGTGCGGACAGGCACAAGAGACGCAATTTTTTTTTTTTTTGGTGTGACCCCTACGATGACAGAAAAAAAAATGGGGTGGCGTCAAACACATACAACACAAAACATCTGTATTCCAGCATTCCACCTCTCCAACAACAACAACAAGACACAGATCCCAACGTTTTCCAGCGCCGTACTACGTGTGATTTTAGTCCGTTGTCTCTCGTGGGTCAGCTCTGGCCGATATTATATAGTTGTAGTAATTGTCGTGTACCTTTGGAGATTTGATCGGTTATTTATCGTCATCTACGAAGCAAACTGGTGGATCTAGTATATTAAGCTGCTTATATCGTCCCTCCCCCCGTTTTCCCAGCCCCCCCCCCGTCCTTTTTAAATCGTCAGATATATATAATATAATTTTTTGTCTTCTTAGGCGTAGCCGTGTCCGACATGAGTTCGTTCTCGCCACCGCTGTTGTTCAAAATTTTCTCTTTCTCTTTCTCGTTTTCTCTCTCTCTCTCTTTCTTTATATTTTTCGTGGAACACATCAGAATCGCGATGTCCTCAGCAAATGCCGATGAAAACTCTATAGACAAACAACACGTGCCTCCGCAACAAAACAGCGAGTTACTGCCCACCGTTCTTCAGAAGTGGAAAGCCGAAACCTCCCCATTGTGATTGTCGGTGCCAATCTCTGTTTTCGACAACGCCGTATTTGATCAGAACACTGGTTACCGCAACGGTTCGTTCGCATTATATATAAGCCGTAGTTCTAAGATCCATGCTGAAGTCGTTGAATCTCGTGGATATTTGTGGATTGGTTTCGTGCTAAACCTCTGCCTTTCCGCAGCTTGCGCAGTGATGTGTATCGATTTCATACAATCAATGCCGATAAAATAAACCACAATCTTTTAATTTAAATTTCATCCCGCCGGGTTTTTATGACTTCAACGTTCCATTACTCTACTTGAAAAGATGATTCCTGATTTGTCACACGGCGCACCGAGCTATGCCCTCGGCGCACCGGGTAGGGGCAGAAGGTTACGGAACATTGATCTGGTTTTCCTTAATTCGAAACTATGGAGGAAAAGCGATGGATAGAGTTGGTGCTCGCCACTGTTTGGCCGAAATACACGAATGTGCGAGATTTGTGCCAATGGGAAATACCTCGCGTGCGCAGCTTCTAGTGAAAACTTCGTTGAAATAGTATCGCATGGGAAACTCAAATGAGACCACGAAGACAACAGAAAATGACAATAAAAAGAAGGCTTGATGGGCGTCAAACATTTGCTGATCCGGATTTCGGTCCTTAGCTCTACGGAATGATAAGTGACGTGTTGTTCGCCTGTCTCTATCAGAGGCTATGCTTGACTTATCTATCTTTATCGGGTACTGACTCGTTATAGGCCCTGTTCTTGCCAACATCGTCTACGCATGTGTTCGACGTAAGCACCTCGCAATTTGCAATTACACTACTGTAACTGGTAAATGGTAAAAAATTGAAGATAACGCAATTGCTGGGGTAACGCTTACAGATCTCGTATGTACATTCCTTGCCTAAGAGGTTTTTTTTTTTAAGTGCAATTGACAGTTAGTGTGTATCATTATTTTGTCTTTGCCTTCCTTCCTGTTAACGTCTCGTCGCCTGTTCGTCTCCAATCAAAGAAAGAAAAAAAAAAAGACTATATTGGAAAGGGCGCAGCATCTGTGTTCTTGTTGAACATGTGAACCTATCTGCCGACATGTGTTCTTTCATTCTCCGATGGCGATTACTTGAACGGGAAAAACGAAATCGCAAGTGAAGCTCACAGGTCGCTATGAATGAAAACTGTTAAAAACGAAGAACGAGAACCACAACGTTATCAAAAATTTGCCAGCGTTGTGGTTCGACTAAAAGCCAAGCCAATCCGCAAGCCTCGACTATATTCGGCTGCCAACACGGTGTGCTGAGCCGTGTCCCCTGTTGCACTTAACGCCATTGGAGATACGCCCTGTTACGTACAGACGACTCACACAATAAGAAGTGTGCTACCGAAGTAGATAACGTGTTCTAAGTGTTCACGTGGAAGGCGTGTGGAACGGTGGAGCTGGTGACGTCATAAAACCCACAGTTCTCTTACCGAATCACAGTCAGTACCAGTGCGTCGTCATCACCCAAGCAAGCTTATAACTGCGTGTTGCGTAGAGAAAATATGGCGCTTGCGTCGTTGCAAATCGGATGCCCTAATTGTTTGTCGGTTGTGCGACACCACCTAAAATCGAGTTTCGCGAATTACTGCGGACATATGCAGCCTATCGCAGAGCTTTCAGAACGAAAGGTCATTCAAAAAAAAAAATATTACCCCGTATAGAGTGTCGCAGTTACTGAAAACGAGCGTTGAGACATCGTCCGTAGCTGAACAGATGACGATCTTTCTGGTCCACCGTTCCACACCCACGACGTCCTAATATCCCCTACCAAGTGTCGACGTTAGCTTTGCCGCCACATTGACTCCAAATGTCGTTTCGCTGTCTCTCACTGTTAACTGTCGTCGGCGGCCCGTATGGCTGAACTTGTAACCCGTTCCCCGTTAAAAAGGTTAGTTGCCTTATTCTGTACAGTTGTGCTGCGGTTTAGTTTATCTTCGAGACAGAAAACAAGAAAGAAATAGGTATGTGTCCAGAACTTTCCCTTACATGCACTAGCCTGTACTTACTTAAGTGAAAAAATTCGCATTCTTGTTCCCATTTCTCAACTGCGTTTCTTTTTCCCTTTCCTTAAATTTTTTTTTCTTGATTTTCATCGCATCGCGACATTTGCCCCCCCCCTCCTTTACGCCAGTATTGGCGACGTGCTCTGTTTCTTGTCGTACTCGCCACACGTGTCGAATGTGGAATCATAAGAAAAATAAATGTTTCGTGTCACACAAACCACATACGAAAGTCTCATGCGTGAACTTGTCACACGAGTGGTCACATTGGGCAAAGGATAGATGCAAGAATGGACTATATACACGTAAGCATGGGCGTGTCTGCACGGTAAGAAGCAGGGAAAAAAAGAAAACAAACACTGGTAAGTACAAAACTTGTTTAACAAAACTTCCCAAAGCAATGCTTCCCAAAAAAATCGCATTAATACATGTCGAAACTTTAAAAGGAAGTTACAGAAAAGAGTAGCGTGGGAGTGGAACCCTAAATTGCACGATACGATAGCAACAGTAGTGACGGCCTGCCTACAGCAGGCACTGGCATCCGCCTCGAATGCGTGAGGTACTAGGATCGAATCATAGTGCCTCCTAGAGGTTGGAGGAAACGTAATGCTGTCCAGCGAAGGCTCGAAAGTTCAGCAAGAGCTGACCGAACCGACGAAGGCGGCAGCAATAGGACTGTCCGGAATAAGGAGATCGACCGCTAATTTATTCACGTGATAATGAAGTATTCAGTGATCATCATGACGTCAAGCGGATTCGCTGCAGAGTGCCGCTTATTTAAAGTTTCGTATAAAGTGGCACACCCGAAGAAAGAGAAAGGAAAAAAAAATGTTTGTTAACCGTTAAATGAATGAATGAAAATAAATAAAAGGCAACTTAGGACGAGGTGTCTAGACTCAGTGGGCTATTCCGCTCCTCAACAAGTATGCAGGACACTCACCAAGTGGTGCTATGTATTCTCCGGTGCTCAAGGGAAGGACAGTCGCATAACATGACTCGGAGAGAAGCTCTTACCCCAAGCCTTAGTTCGGTGGTAGGGAACCCTCTTCGGCTGGACTGCGGGAGGTTTTCGGTTCTACAACCGTCCCTAGCACCTGTGGGATGTCAAGTCTACCGAAGGACGACTCCCAACATAAAAACGCAACGATGGTTTATTCAACTAGCAGCAGCATCAGGTGACCATTCTGACGCTACGCTCATCTGGGTAGCGTAGCAATCATCCTCTTCCGAGCTTGGCAGCCTGGTTTTGTAGCCACCGCCGGTGACGTATGCCTTGGGTGACGCTGCGGTGGCGGTGCGGCTTATCGGTGCAGAGTGTATACCCGCGTCACACCTGGCTCGATGATAGCGAGGTGGAGGCTGCCCGCGCACTTGCGCAGAGTGTGTCGCCACACAACCCCCCCCCCCCCCCCCCAGCTGAGTGGAGAGCCCTCAGGGCTTGTAAAAATCTGTGGGGCGTCCGTATCGTGTAGTGAAAGAAGCAGGCTGGGTGTCGCAGACATAGGTCGGCAAACTCACTCATAAGTCGACTCACTCAGACTCACTCAGACTCAGATTGCGCCTTGAATCTGAGTGCGAGTGAGTCCGTTTGAAGAAAACTTTAGTGAGTCTGAGTGCGAGTGAGTCCGGCTGAGAAAAAGTTTGGTGATTATGAGTGCGAGTGAGTCCGTTTGAAGAAAACTTTAGTGAGTCTGAGTGCGAGTGAGTCCGGCTGAGAAAAAGTTTGGTGATTATGAGTGCGAGTGAGTCCGTTTGAAGAAAACTTTAGTGAGTCTGAGTGCGAGTGAGTCCGGCTGAGAAAAAGTTTGGTGATTATGAGTGCGAGAGAGTCCGTTTGAAGAAAACTTTAGTGAGTTTGAGTCCGAGTGAGCCCTAAACTCAAAATATACTTATTGAGTGAGTCTGAGTGAGCTCCACCTTTTATTGCCGACCTATCATCCTATCTACTCATCAGCATTACTGTCAGCCTTATATCGGCTTACGTTTATACTCGAGTCTATTCACACATATCTCAATGCACTAGCGTTTATGCGCCACCTCAATATTTATTGATCAGAGTTGTGAATTGAGGTGTGGGAGGAGGGGGGGGGGAGGTGCCATGATCTCCCCCGACAAGCTCTTTCACTGGAAGTTCTTGATAAAAATATCTCATGTGAGTCGGGTATTTCATAAAAATGCCCTTACAGGATTGAAACCTTTGATAACTCGTATTTGAATGAACAAGATGAAAAGGCATATCGTAAAGCAGCGATTATGTGAGAAATTGGTGTTAAAAAGCGTTGACACCATGATCTAAAAAACAAATTTTAATGAACGTACTCATGAGTCGCCTCACTCAGACTCACTCAGACTCGATCAGATCGAGCCATGAGTCTGAGTGAGTGAGTCCGGCTGAGTAATATGTTGGTGAGTCTGAGTCCGAGTGAGTCCCGTAGAGAAAAATTTTGCTAAGTCCGAGCGAGTCCGGTTGAGGAAAACTTTGGTGAGTCTGAGTCCGAGTGAGCCCTAAGCGGAAAATACATTATTAGAGTGAGTCTGAGTGAGCTGCACCTTTTTTTGCCAGCCTATGGTTGTAGATGGGCGCCTGTGGGTGCACAGGTACTTGCTGGTTCGTCGAAAGCAATGTACGCTGGCTTTAGCCGATCAATAGAAACGCGAACGTCATTCCCGTTCACGCGCAGGGTGAAGTTTTTGTCGTCGCGATGGACGACGAGGTAGGGTCCACCGTAGGGTGGCTAGGAAGGCCTGCGGACGGTGTCGTCGCAGAGGAAAGCGTGCGTGCACGTTGCTAGCTCCTTGAAGACGAAAGGTGCAGGTTAACAGTGGTGAGCTGCAGGTGACGGGCGTAGGGCGGCGATGGTGCGTCGGAGCCAGGCGACGAAATCGGTGGGATCTGACGTCGCGGCGTTGGATGGCAGTGCGGCAGGAAATTCGCCTACGAGACGGAGTGGTTCCCATGCAGACGAGTTACGCGGGTGTGGCCTGAATGTCCGTACTGAAGGTGGCGCGAAGATCTAGGGTGACGGCTGGGATGGGCTCGAGCCAGGTTGAGTCCAGGTGGTGCATGGTGGCTGCTTTGAACTATCGGTGGAAGCGCTCGATCATTCCGTTTTCGCAGGTGTGGTAACTCGTGGTCTCAAGCGTTCAAACCCGATGGTTACCCCGAGGAGCCTGAAAAAGTGCGATTCGAACTGTCGTCCTTGCTCGGTTGTGACGCAGCGAGGGGGGCCGAAACGAGCAATCCAGCCGCTGAAGAAGGCCGAGGCGACGTCTACCGCTGCGGATCTCTCGAGGGGTCATGCCTCAGGCCATCGTTTATACCGATCGATGGCGGTGAGGCCGTAGCGACAGGGTCCAGCTGGGGGAAGGGTCCTATGATGTCAAGGTGGACGTGCTGGAACCGACCAGAAGGCTGAGGAACACTCTCAGCGGTGAAGTGACGTCCTTGTGACTTTAGCGCGTTGGCATTGAATGCAGGAGCTCGCCTAGGTGCGGCAATCCCACTGCATGGAGGGCCAGACTTAGCGGTCAGCCACGAGGCGTTTAGAGGCACGCATTGCGCGGCGTATTGTGAGATTGTGCAGCTGGCTGAAAAGGTCATGGCGACGGGACAGGGGCACATATGGCCTGCTTCGTCCTGTCGACATGTCGCAGTAGATGGTGCTTGTCGACCCAAGTATGGGGACCTGTTGCAGCTGTAGTGAGGACCCGCACTTAAGAAGGTCCTGCAGTTTAGCGTCCGTAGTGTGAGCCTCGGCGAGGACGTCAGCTGTTATCTGTGATGAGCTGATAGCTGCCACACGTGAAAGTGCATCGGCGACCACGTTGTCTTTCCCGCGGACATGTTGGATGTCGGTGGTAAACTAGGCAATGAACGAGAGCTGGTTCTGTTGGAGCTGCGGGAGTTTGTCGCAGCGCCGAGAGAAGGCGCTAGGTCATAGGTTTGTGGTCGGCATAGATAGTGCAGTGCTGTGCCTCGAGAACGTGGCGAAAGTGTTGTACTGCTTCGTATATCGCCAGAGGTGCCCTGTACTAAGCTGGCGATCTCTACGGGGCCGGGGGTCATAGTTTCGTCGAAGGAACTGGTCTATACGATACGACCAGTTCCTCCGAGCCTGATTTTGTATAGTCACCGCCGGTGACGTATGCCTCGGGCGACGCTGCGGTGGTGCTGTGGCTTATCGGAATGCAGTGCAGCGTGTGGCCGTGTCACGCCGGGCTGAACGATAGCGAGGTGGAAGCTGCGCGCAGAATGTGTCGCCACACAACTATTGCTTCATAAATGGAGAGAAGCGCGCCCCCCTGCCTAGAGACGACGGTTGAATGCCACGCGTTCCTGACTGTTCCTCAAGGTTTACCTATAGCGTGTGCTTTTTACCTGTAAGTACTGCACGATTGTTCGTTCCCAAAAGTTAGCACGGCCCCTTTACGCAACTGCTAGGAGGTGAAACATTGCTTATCGCGGCCGATATGTCTTGCGCTGAGTCATACCGTTACTTAGTACGGGTGCCTTTACGATAACTGCGCGTACGCGCCGTCCCGGCCGTGTCGCATGCAGTACAGGCACCGAGAGGGAACAAGTGTGATGACATGCCTTTAGAACTGTTTCGGACGTCGCTGTGGTGATAATAATAATAATAATAATAATAATATCTGGGGTTTAACGTCCCAAAACCACGATATGATTATGAGAGACGCCGTAGTGGAGAGCTCCGGAAATTTCGACCACCTGGGGTTCTTTAACGTGCACCTAAATCTAAGTACACGGGCCTCAAACATTTTCGCCTCCATCGAAAAGTGGCTGTGGTGATACAACCCACTATTTCGCCTACATTGCGCAGCCTGTTTATCTCGACGTAACGAGGCCTGACACGCGTTACTGGACTATACAAGCGTGCACGCGTCCTCTCCGTAAACACTACGAGCGGCGAGACGGCTGATAACTGTAATAAAATCGCAACGGCTCGTCAGAAACACCTCTGAAGACGTTCCGCAGGGTTCCCGTTGGGTATACTTGAAAATGAGCCAAAACTCAAGCTAAAAGTAGCAAAAGTAGTATTTTTTATTTGTTTGTTTGTTTATTTATTTATTTATTTTAGCGTTAAGTATGTAGCCAAATGAAAAAACGGTATTATAAATGGAGTGTTCTTGAATAGTAATTCAACAGTTAATAAAGTGGTTTTCAATAAGCGAGAAAATAGGGAGTTTTAGCTTGTAACGTATACTTCTTTACCTTACCGTTACCGGATTACGTTTACCGTTTTACCGGAACTCGAGTTTTAGTAAAGTTTTTTAGCTGCCCAAACGTAAACCTTTACGTACGTACGTAAACTTTTACGTTTGCGCAAACCACTAAATGGTGATGATAACAGCATTTAAACTATATTTAATTTAGATAATATTGAGTTACGCTGCGGCAAAATCATATTAAAGAGGTTTTTAGCGTGTGCAGTATCTCGATATAAGCGAAGGGGTGTAGCAATACCAAGCACGACCTCCTCTATGAACTTTATAGAGGAGGTCGTGATACCAAGTTACCAGGCAATGGTGTCGACATCTTGTGACGCTTCTCGCAACCACAATCATGGACACGTTTGTTTTCGCTTAGTGTTCTTGAGGGAAAAAATGATTAAAAAGGCAACTCATTCGTATGAACGCCGCTGCAAGGCATTTACATTGGGAGTAGAATGCCCGATGTTTCTGCAATAACAATTTTGTGCTCGCCTGGTACACCCTGGCCCCGCTAGATGGCGCCACCTATCCAGCCTGTCAGCGTCTTTAGGCCTCTCACGTTTGCGGATTCGGTATTCGACGTCGCTCTAGCCTCGGTAATCCGGCTGAAATAAGGTGATCGTAAGTGGCGCTAGCACTTCGCCTTATTTTGACTCGGCGGCTGGAGTCTCCGCGAAGCGGATATCGCGAGTAGCCATGAACGAAGGTGGATTTGCCAGATAGGGCCATAGGGCCGTAAACGTAAAGCCTATGCGGCGAGTAGTTTACGTTCCGTAAACCTTTACGTTCCGTAAAGGTTCGCGCATGCGCAGATTCCATCCGGTATTCGGTAACACGATAACGTAAAGAAGTATACGTTACAAGCTAAAACTCCCTATTGCCGGAGGCCACGGGCCTCCGGTAAATATTGCCTCCATCGAAATGCATCCGACGCGGACCGTGATCGAACCCGCGTCTTTCGGGTGCAGCTGCCGAGCACCTTATATAACCACTGAGCCACTGCGACGGCCGGGATGTATACGTTGACATGCAACCGAAACGATGAAGGTAACGCTTCGCCGCACAGCCCTCCAGCATCGAGCCGTGACGTCAGCAGGCGCTGGAGCTCCGGTGTGGAGAGAGAAAGGGAAGTGTGAGTGTAAGAAGGGAAAGGGAAGGACCGAGTCACCGGGCCAACAACCCCGTAGGAGTACTAAACACTGACAGTTTTTCCTTGAAGCCATAGACCGAAGTTACTTCAGAGTTACCATAATAGCAGTCCAGCTTGAAGTAGCGAAATCTGATCGAAGATTAACAGTTCAGCGTCATTTTGCTGCGGATTTCTCTTTCACGCACTGTGCTTCAGCATTAGAATTCGGTGTCAGCAGCGTGCTATAACCACGGGTCTCCTTACATGTGGGTGACACTCCGGCTTTCCTATCACGCCGCGCGTTGAGTGCCTCGGCGCGCACAAGCACTCTGGCATGGGCAAGACATCTGCGCGCATAGGCCAACAAGGCACAAACGCTTCCAAATAATGGTTATGATTCACGCCTGTTCTTAAGGAAACCAAATAACTTAAAGCAGTAACGTAGCGAGAAATTTTTTTCCAGTGTAGAGGGGGGGGGGGGGGGGTTCAACCATGCTCTATGCATGTTCGTGCGTGCGTTTGTATGTGTGCCTGTATATATACCTGAAGTGTTTAGCGCAGAATTATGAAGACGGGGCAAGAAGGAAGAACACGTACACAGGCGCTATGTACAGGCGCTATGTAGCACCTGTGTACGTGTTCTCCCTTCTTGTCCCGTCTTCATAATTCTGCGCTAAACACTTCAGATATGTCGTACCAACAAGGCCAGAAGTCAGCCCTTGTATATATACACATGCAAAACTGAACATTTCTGGTGGGGAAGAGGGGTTGAATACCGCCCCCCGCCCCCTGACTACGCCAGTTACTTAAGGTACACATATCAAGGAACACTTAGGGAACACATATGAAGAGCTATTTCAGTTCCCCACTTGCACTCAACGAGCTTCCCTGCACAAACGAAAGCTTCTGCTTGCTTCCCTCCACAGCAAACTTGTATTGCAGCCAAACTTACTTTAGGGAAATCGGTCGTTATGTAACGCATTTATAAAGTTCAGCAAGGTGGACAGTTGGGTGATTACCATAAAACAGATGAGTAGCTTTCCATCCGTTCCCAGAAAAAGGGAGTGGTTTTCAAGCCGAAGTATCTGTACATTGGGGAATGCACACAATACAAATCACTGTACGCTGGCATAAAAAAATATAAACGCAATGTTCATTGTAGACGTATACTACGTGTATAGAATAAATTCAGCCAGTAATAGCAAATATTGAAAATGTACAGCGCCATCTGTCTAATACACCGCCAGCGCCATCTACAATCCTTCGTTGGGCGCTGAAAAACGAAACTGTAGTAGCAGCTGAAACTAGTGATGATGATGATGATGGTGATGATGATGATTATTATTATGATTATGATCTGATGGCGCTCGCCCACAAATGGGGATGGGCCAAGAACCGGGCGGCAGGATATTTAAAGTAAAGACCTATGTAGCTAACAACAGACACTGAAACTTTAGACTAAAAATAAAGCATAGATAATAAATGAAAATGCTAAACGAGCAAACAGTCAGACTGTCTGATGGAATTTCTGACGGATATAGTGGCAGGTTCGGAACCAATAATATAAATTAATAACTATACACTAACATGGCAACCTTTTTGTTTCTTTTATGTAATGAAACACGCCAGAGCAGACATCCCTGTGGCATAACCTAATGTAATAACCTAGTAGCAGCTCAGCATATCGGCTGCTGGCTGCTGCTTGCTTTCTTTCTTTCTTTCTTTCTTTCTTTCTTTCTTTCTTTCTCTTTCTTTTCTTTCTTTCTTTCTTTCTTTCTTTCTTTTCTTTCTTCTTTCTTTCTTTCTTTCTTCTTTCTTTCTTCTTTCTTTCTTTCTTTCTTTCTTTCTTTCTTTCTTTCTTTCTTTCTTTCTTTCTTTCTTTCTTTTTGTTTCTGCCATTCCACGATGCCTTTTCAATGCTGCTTGCCGCTGTGGACGCAACGAGGGAGCCGTGGCAACGCCAGGGACAAGGTAGCACTGTTTTTAACCAAATGTCTTGAATAATTGAATGAAAATAAAAAAATATCGTTACCGTCGCGGAACTAGTTAGTCAAGGCATATCGTTTGTTCGAAACTTTGCCTCCTTCCCGATTACACTGAACAGCACACAACTTGAAGCAGCAACGAGCTGAGCCTTGACGGTTCCTAGAACCGGAAGTGCTGTAGCAGACGACGCGCCGTTTTGCTATCCACCTGTTAGTAGTCGGCGCGCGTAAATTCCTCGTCGTGGGGATACGTGTAACCTAAAGAGGCGGGTCGTTGTGCGTATTAGTTTGCGCTCGAAATTACTTCGGAGTTCAAAACTGCAGCAATATACGATTTAAGCTTTGGACCATATTCGGTTAGTTGCATAAAAGAAAATGTGGGCGGGGACGCCACCATGAAATTTCCACACCAAATGCCTTGACGTCATAGTTTTTTTTTGAGGTCATACGCAGTTCCTAATCGGTAAAAAATGAAGTAGCATATTATCTTCTGAGGGGGGCATAGACTTAACATATCAAGTTTCAGGAAATTTCGTCGAGCCAATTATTGTTGTCAAAATACGAAAAATTCACTTTGATATTCGTGACGTCACAAGCGGAGATTTCGGAGGCAAATTTAAAAATGAGACTTTGACCTTGATTTTCTCCTCTCTTGATAAACATATGGCGGCGAAATTAAGGGCATACGAGTTCTAGGAGTACACTTTATCAACATAAACCGATTCATTGTTTCACTTTGGCGTCCATTTAAGAATGATCTACAGCAATGAACAGACACGAGCTGTGGCTGTTTACTACTGTACCTTACCATGAATCGCTACCAGCTCGCCCAGACCAATATCCGTGTAAGTCGTGAAACAGGATGCCGTTATAGTTTCTATTTTGTGCCCTTCATCAATTTATGTCATGAAAGGATGCTTTTCTCGGCAGCGATCGACCCCATGGTATGAATCAATCGAAGTCCTAATCGGTTACTCGGTTGTATTCTTCTATGGATATGGAAGTGTTAAATTCGTTGAACACAATGCTTATTTTGTGCAATCATATAAAAGGCTCTCTCTACCAAACGGCGTAATAATTGCCACAAAAAGAGCCATGACTCGCATTGAAGTTTCTAATGTTTTGCGACTACTTGCTGTGTTGAACTCCCACATTGCAGCGAAACGTTTAATTTACCTAGTGTGTGCAAAAAAAAAAAGAAAATTTTTTGTGCAAGCAAAAAAATCTTGACCCGGACGTGATTCGAACACGCAACCTTCTGATCTGGAGTCAGACGCGCTACCGTTGCGCCACCGAGTCAGCACGCAACGGGCCCTTTTTAAAACGCTACACAAACCTTTGCGAACGCCACCTTCTTTCCAGTTCGTGTTATTGATTGGTTGTTTTGTACATACACACCTCACATGTCCCGCGTTTACCTCTTCAAGGTGTTGGAATTCTGAAGTCTGAACGATAAACTGTCAACCAGGTGGAAAAGCTGCCGGTAAAACATGCGGTAAAATGCCTGCGCGTGAACACAAAGATGCTTATGCTCAGTATGGTAGTGCTATCTAGCGGCTTTTAAAAGAACTATACTTCGTTTTGCATGGCCTCCAAAGTTTAAAAGCGTGTTACCTAACTCTCAGAGGCTGTGCATTTTTGGAAATTTTAGCGACGTCTGTTGGGACGCAGAGAAACTAGAACATCGGCTGTCGCTGATGGGCTCTACCGCTCTACTAGCTCTACACAGAAGAAGCGGGCTCGATGTAGTGCTGGTGGCGTGATGGAGGATGGGTGAATGAACTAATGCGAGGCGATTGTAAGCATTGCCAGTGACTGCGTGGATCTCGTGCATTTCGTGTATGCTGTTCGGAACCATTGACAATGTTGTGTATATTCACACTGCAAGATCGAGTGAAGCATGTTGCTTGGAGGGTCGCTAACGAGCGTGTGCAATCATGCTTTTTCGTTGTTCAGTCGGTAGTTTGTGCAACGTTGAAGCGCTGTTGTACTCGGTTTTATTGCTGTGTGGCTTATGTTTTGAGCAGAATAGCGATGACAGCGATGATGAGCAGCTTAGCAGTGATTTGGATGGAAGATCGCTGTCGTTCGTGCGCTTCTTTGCTTCAGACTGCTACGTTGCGACCAAGTTTGTGGCTGCGCTGTTCTATTTAAGGCTTTTCACACACAGTTAAACTGTAGCTTGTTTTGACCTCGGTACTCTGATTGCTTTAGTGCATTTGCGGCGCCTCACTTCAGTCTTGGTATTACTTCTTTGCAAGTGGCTGAGGCTTATGGGGTGGTTATTGCAAGAACTGACTAGTCCTGCGGTGGGAGTTAAATATGTTGGTGTGTGACTAGCTAAAGGCAGCAGTGGCATAGGTCTAACGTTCACTTTGCGAAGGTAAAATCGGAAAGAATTGGCACGAAAACACAATACTTCTATATAAGTGCACCGTTCGCGCTCCGTGGTCGTCCCGTCGATAGCTCAGTTGGTAGAGCGGTGGACTGTAGAGGTGGAATGCTATGGACATCCATAGGTCGCTGGTTCGAATCCGGCTCGACGGAGTTTTTTTTTTTTTTTAATTTTTTTTTTCTACAGACGAATGTAGATACATAGCAGACCGGTGTAGGTTTTTTAAACTCTTTTTGGGGCAATCAGTTCCCTCGGTGCGTGCACTTGTACACTTGAAGTGAAGATTTTGGAGAACATTGTCTAAGGCAGAGTTCTTAATTCTGGAGTTCGAAAAACGAATGCTACTTTCTGTTACGTCTGAAGCCAACCGCTACAGTGATGGACACTGCTGAATAGTGACGTAAATGACGACGATAAGTGACACTTGTTATGGTAACAGCCCTTTAATTAGGAGGTTATACATGTGCTCCTTTGCCGAAACACGCGCTGGTTGCACTTCACATTCGACGTATGTAGCATCTGTGAGATGTCCAACTTTACCGAAATATCAGATTTACTGCTGTTCGTATATCACACGTATGCGTGATAACTGAGCATAGATACGTTATGGAGCATCCGGTAAGTAAACACTGTCGGTGGAACCTCTTATTAGGGAGTTTTAGAATAGCGTACGCAAAGATAGCGGTCCTTGCAGTCACCCGCTTTCCGTCACAAGAGGTTAGCGTACGACGCATGCGCACTTGCGGCAAAGGCAAAGCTTATAGCGCACGCTATTTTAAAACTACCTACTATTATGGTGTACTACTATTAAGTATCGTAAGAGCGCGACTACACCACAGCAAGATAAAACCGAAAACTTGTGGCAAAAATGGCAAAAATACAACCTGGAACTAACGCATTATCAAGAAAAGAAAAAAGAATAAACCAGCTACTAACTGGAACCAGTTGAGTTGTAACTGGGACCAGCTGCTAACTGGAGCCAGTTGCAACTAGAATCAACTAGGACCAGTTGGCCTGCAACTGTTGAAACTAGTTGGATTCCCAGTTGCACAATTTCACCTGGGAGGATATGCAATCAACGCGTGCATTCATTGCAGTGAAGACAGAAGCTTCTGGCAACGAAATGTACGTACCGGGTGTTTTTATGCATGTATAAATGGATACTGTTGATCCTTTTATAACGAAGTGGTGGTGAACTGTGAACAACCAAACTAATATTTTAATTCGGCCAAATGGAAGCGTCAGTGCAGTCTGTACAAACTCTATGAACCGAATGCCTTGAGTGGTAGCGCCATCTATCGCCCAAACAGAAAATCACCCATTAAGCTCTTCGACCTCTGTGATTGCTGCCGCGCATAAAACTCTTTAGAGTGATTCTGTTACTTATACAAAACTGTAAGGCGTGAAAACACAGGCGCAAAGCGAGGGACTGAGACAACACAAACGAAATATTGATTTTGTTCTCAGTTACAGGCATATTATGAAAACCTACGGTTGCAGGCAATGGAGATCTCTAAGGCGATGTTTAAAAAACAGTTTCCTACATTGCCTACGCTTGCCCAAACTAGATGGCGCCCCAGCTCTTAGCGCTGTAAGTTTTCATTATTGCGGTAGTTCACCGGTGTTTGGAAGCTTGAGCACCTCTACACGGCAGACGCACTGATTAAATTAAAAATTTTAAGGAGATAAATTAAGCACGATGAAGGCGACTATGCCATAATTAATATTGAACGTTCTGGTAGCGCCGCATTGGAGAGACACTCGCCGCTCGCCTAATAACCGCATATCGGATAAACACGTTATAATGACAAATTATAATGACGCGGCATTAATTGCAGAGCTGGTAATTATGGACACTGCGCATTACGTTTCAGGCAGGACAGGCAGGCATATGTCGACTTCAAAAAATTTCGCGGTGAGCGGGATTTCAGTAAGCACTTCATATTTCAGCGGCCTGGGCACACTGTCGCGCACGGGGTTTTTTCAGCGGATGCTATTTTTATGCGAACGGCGCAGCGTCGTACGGTTTTAGGCGACGATCATCACAAACGACCTCGTGATGTGAACGTTTTGTCACAGTGGACCGCAATATTTTTACATCCTCTGCACTTCGCATCGAAACTTGATCAGCGTGATTTGCTGCTTCCAGCTTTCTTATACAGCCTGTGCAACTTTGCATCGCACAGTTGTCATTACCTTGGCTAGGATTCCGTACCCTTGGGGTTCAATGTACACATGTGTGGACGCAGCCTCATTGTGCAAGTTCTTTGGACCAGTGGCCAAGAAAGAGCAAGATCAATTGCTCATAGGCATAGTTAATGTCTCTTGGCTGAACCCCCAGTGTGCTATATACGACTGTACACTTTCCGGTAGAAGTTTCCGGTCCTCGATCACGGAGGTATAAAGCAGTTCGAGTGGCAGCTCTCTGGATTCTCGCTCGCAACTGCAGGCGAGTTATCGCAGATATCCAGACGCAGGTGTCTCTCCGCGTATGTTGATAGACAAACAGTGCTTGGCAGGTGCGTATGGAGTGCAATCAACGTAAGATTGGCTCAGTACCAAAGCGCTAGAAATGCCAAATGGGTAATACTGCTTTTTTCAAGAATGTCGGGTTTCAGTCCGCCGTCAGATCAAAATATTAGCGGCCGTGAAACTCGGTACTTCGTACTCCACACGGGAATCTAACCTCATGTCGAATTTTGCGTATAATGTGGTACTCCCTCTAATACCTTTCATTCACGAAAACACAATACTTCTATATAAGTGCAGTGTGCTTATATGACTGTAGGTGATAACTTTGGTGAAGGCACCGCGATGTTTTATTAGTCGCTCGACTTGCCGCACTCCAGGACCGGCGTGAAAAGTATTAATTTTGCTTGCTCGAATAAATACGAAGAAAAACAGATTGCGAATGCATTTCTTGCCTAAGGATATGGTCCTTTTTATGCAAAAGAAACTTGACTGACTGCAGAATGATTACATATTAATTACATGCTAATCACGATCAATTGCAGACACTCACACAAAATAACGTATTAAAGAATTTTTTTTTCTTAGAATACGATATGGAGTGCCTTAGAAGAATGTTGTGCGAATTGGACACGTTTGCAGACAGTGAATCATAATTTGCGATGGTGCGCGTTGCCTGGGAAACGATGTTAATTTTTATCAGTGGATCGTTGTGGTCTCCCAGTTCCTAATATACCGCGTCTTTTGCAATATTGCTGCTATTGAAAGTTTTCTGAGGCCCGTGCACTCAGATTTAAGTGCACGTTAAACAACCTTACGGCATCCCTCATAACAGTAGCATAGCCATAAATTTTTTTCGGGGGTGGGGTAACCCCCCTCCTCTGGCTACGCCAGTGCCTCATAATCATATCGTGGTTTTGGGACGTTACACCCCAGCAATTATTATTATATTAATGAAAGGTTTCATATCCACAAAGCGACTGAACAGGTTCGCATTATGCGCAAAGTAAAGCTGAGGGTCTGCGGCGCAACGGATAACGCGTCTTACTACGAATCAGAAGATTCCAGGTTCGAATCCTGGTAGGCTCGGCATTATTTTATTATCTTTTTCGAGACAAACCACATATAACGGAAGTTTTCATTACCACAAAGCCACTGGACAGGTTTACATTATGCGCATTGGGAAGCTGTGGGCCTGTGGCGCAACGGATAACGCGTCTGACTACGGATCAGAAGATTCCAGGTTCGAATCCTGGCAGGCTCGGGGCATTATTTTTATTTATTTTTTTCAGCACAAACCAAATGAAATGTTTTTTTCATTACCACAAAGCCACTGCACAGGTTTGCATAATGCAGTGAGTAACGCTGTGGGCCTGTGGGGCAACGGATAACGCGTCTGACTACGGATGGGAAGATTCCAGGTTCGAATCCCCGGCAGGGTCGGACTTTATTATTTTCGGTACAAGCCAAACGTAATATTTTTCATTACCACAAAGCCACTGCACAGGTTTGCATAATGCAGCAGGTAACGCCATGGGCCTGTCGCGCAACGGATAACGCGTCTGACTACGGATCAGAAGATTCCAGGTTTGAATCCTGGCAGGCTCGGGACATTATTCATATCTTTTCGGCCCAAACCGAATGTAATGTTTTTTTCATTACCACAAAGCCACTGCACAGGCTTGCATAATGCAGCAAGTAACGCTGTGGGCCTGTGGTGCAACCTTGGGTGCAATGGATAACACGTCTGATTCTACTTCCGGCCATCGTAGGGTGCGGACGTGTCTGACATGAGCTCCGTAGGAGCGGCTTCAGCGGCCCAGTAGGGCCACGGTTCAAGGTTTTTTGCGAACAAGGATCCGGATTACGAGGTACTTCTGCCTCAACTACCGACAGGGCGACTTGTTATTAATACATTATTTTTACACGCCGATGTACGTGCAAGGCCACACAGGGTGGAACATGTCCGTGATATGCTGTCAAGCATGGAATTGCTTACGGACGTGGTTGCCTTGGGGGCGTATCGAATGAGTCACGTTTGGGCCGTAACGTTCAAAAGCTGTGGCACAGTGAAAGAATTGTTACGGGCGAAAGAAGTGAATGTGAAGGACAGCCGTTGTATCATCATTGAGCCCGGCAATCAAGCACTGCACCTGAAGCTACATTAGATGCTGCATGCCGTGCCGGATGAGGACGTTCGCGAAGCCCTGGCGCCCTGCGGACGAC
This sequence comes from Rhipicephalus sanguineus, assembly GCF_013339695.2. Taxonomy (NCBI): domain Eukaryota; kingdom Metazoa; phylum Arthropoda; class Arachnida; order Ixodida; family Ixodidae; genus Rhipicephalus; species Rhipicephalus sanguineus. The sequence goes on from NC_051181.1 coordinate 124,160,921, forward strand.
TCATTGACGTGGCGAGGGAAAAGTGTCGTCTGTTCGGCCTTCAGTATAAAGGCTCTTCGACTCGACTGGTCACCCCGGTGCCGAGGAAGGGCCTGGGTACGGATGACGTACCCCATGTGCTACGCATAGCAGGTGAGGAAGCCCTAGCATAGTTATTCCTGGAAGAGTACCACTCTACCTTCGGTGCAGCAACACAGGACACGTCCGGCGCGAATGCCGCTCCCGCGCTGCGCACGTTGTCGCCGTCACGGCCCAGAAACCGAAACATACAAGACATCATAATGTTTTATGGACTATATAGGCTTACATTATTTCGGATGAAAAAAAATATTGGAGGTGGCCGTAATTCTTGACTTAGCTGCCTGGTAGTGGAGCCCGCACCTCGGAGTTCGTGTGCCCCGGCGTATTCCGGTGTGCTTCGTCCCACTGGTGCAGCGGATCTCTGAGGCCGCGTGGAAGGAAGCGCGTGGTTGAGATCCGCTCCTCCAGGTACCGCAACGATCTCAGCTGCTCACTAGAAAACGGCCTGCTCTTTCAACGAACTCCTTCAGTTAATTTCCATTAGCTATCCTGGCAGCTAGCTGGCTTTTATCTTAAGTATATTTATGCTCTGATATCATATATATCCAACATAACTTATCTTGAACCAGCACCATCGATTTAGCATCACATTTATATTCAAACTCTTACTGAATACTTGGAAAACCGGAAGTAACTGCTAGACCGGAAGTGCTTGGAAGAAAAGCAAGACGAGTGTCACGCATCGCATCGTGTCAATAAAACATCACCAATCAATCGGGTGTTTCAGCAGCGCTGGTTAGCTGGTTAGCTAAGGTAAGCGCGTAAATATCGTACCGTAGTAATCGGTACGTCGCTTTTTTTAACCATCAAGACCTATATCAGCCGCAATAACTATCTCAACATGTTACCGCACGCATTGAGCAGCTCGCGCAGGTATACGGTTTTCGGACCATATAGGTTTAACTCTTTCAGGCACGGGGTTGACCTTTGCTAACCACCAACTCAACACTTTTTTTTTTTTTTTGCAGTGCCACCGGTATGTTTATTAACCAAACAAGTTCTTACTTTTCCCTATTAGACTTCTCTGAAAGCGCGCCAGATTGTTCTTTTAGGGTGGTTTTTTTGTTGTTAAGCAACAGCCTTAGAGCCAGAGTGTCGCTTGCCACACTGGACCCTGAAAGTTCCGACGTGCACAGAGCTATGTGTACTATAGAAGGAACCCCTTTTTTATGTAACTAGCAGCGTAATCGTTTATCCTATTGGCTGTACTCGTAAGAATGCGCTACGGCTCACCTTAACAATGTATGACCACGTTTTTGATGGTGGACAGCTATACGCTAACCACCATGAATGAAAGGTATTAGAGGTGGTACCACACTGTACGCAAAATTCGACACGAGGTGAGATTCCCGTGTGGAGTACGAAGTACCGAGTTTCACGGCCGCTAAAATTTTGATCTGACGGCGGACTGCAACCCGACATTCTTGAAAAAAAGCAGTATTACCCATTTGGCATTTTATTTCCGAAAGCAGTAAGCCTACAGCCTTTGCAAATCTCGTATTTTGCAATTATTCATTGTGTCGTCGCTTTTGAAGAAAATTTGTTGTAGATGCTTTATGTCGAAAGTGGTAAGCTTAGAGCCTTTGCAAATCTCGTATTTTGCAATTTTTCTGTGACTCGCCGCTTTTTAATAAAATTTGGTGAAAATGCTTTTTTGTCGAAAGTGGTAAGCCTAAAGACTTTGCAAATATTGTTTGCAACTATTCAATGTCTCGTCGCTTTTGAATAAAATTTGTTGTAGATGTTTTTGTCGAAAGTGGTAAGCCTTTGCAAATCTCGTATTTTGCAATTATTCAATGTCTCGTCGCTTTTGAATAAAATTTGTCGTAGTTGCTTTTTTGTCGAAAGTGGTAAGCCTCTGCAAATCTCGTATGTTGCAATTGTTCGATGTCTCGTCGCTTTGGAATAAAATTTGTCGTAGTTGCTTTTTTGTCGAAAGTGGTAAGCCTCTGCGAATCTCGTATGTTGCAATTGTTCGATGTCTCGTCGCTTTGGAATAAAATTTGTCGTAGTTGCTTTTTTGTCGAAAGTGGTAAGCCTCTGCAAATCTCGTATGTTGCAATTGTTCGATGTCTCGTCGCTTTGGAATAAAATTTGTCGTAGTTGCTTTTTTGTCGAAAGTGGTAAGCCTCTGCAAATCTCGTATGTTGCAATTGTTCGATGTCTCGTCGCTTTGGAATAAAATTTGTCGTAGTTGCTTTTTTGTCGAAAGTGGTAAGCCTCTGCAAATCTCGTATGTTGCAATTGTTCGATGTCTCGTCGCTTTGGAATAAAATTTGTCGTAGTTGCTTTTTTGTCGAAAGTGGTAAGCCCACGACTTTTGCAAATCTCGTATTTTGCGATTTTTCAATGTCTCGTCGCTTTTGATTAAAATTGGTTGTAGATGCCTTTTTGTCGAAAGTGATTTTTCAATGTTTGGTCACTATTTTAATAAAATTGTTTGTAGATGCTGTTTTGTCGAAAATGTGAAGCCCTTCTTTCCGTCTACGGTACGACGCATTCACAAGGTTTAAATGCATTGAGAAAATGAAGCGTTAGTGCTTCGCTCAGCGGAGCTTCAGGGACTTGGTTCGAATCCCAGTGCTGCGATGAAAGCTATTTTGTAGCGTTAGCTACACTTGCCTAGCCAGAGCAGGTTTCGCGGGGTTCATCATGAGCCGTGCTGCGCATGCGCGCGTGACTCGCCGCTGCTGCTCTGCGCATTCGAGAGGGGTGACGTCGTAGCCATGGCGCGCGCAGCTATTAGATGCGAAGTATCTTAAGGCGGAGCTCAATCCGGTGGTGGTGTTCGGCGTGACCACCCTTACTGCGCATGCGCATACCCTCTCCACACACCTTCTCTCCACTACCCCTCACCATTCCCCCTGTCATCTACCCTCTCCCATTTCCCCTCTCCACTAACCTTCTCCCCTTCCCCTCTCCACTCACCTTCTCCCCACCCCTATGCCATTACCCTCTCCACTTCCCCTCTCCCCTCCCCCTTTCCACTCTTCCTCTGAAACGCGGGCTAGACATGCCGAAATTCTCTCCTGCGCAACGCCGCGATGAGCTCGAGCGCATGCGCGTCCCCTCCCCTTCTCTCTCCTCTCCTACGCTGCCCCCTCTCGCCCGCCTGTCGACCGCGTTCCCCGCTCGCCCTGTGAGAATTAACGGCCAGGCTAGATGGAAGATACGACGCGCGTAGCGTCGCTCTACGCGTTCCACGACGCGAGCTCGGTAGCATGCCCAACGAACGCCAACGGAACGCGATCGTGCAAGTGCTCCGGCTTCGCATCTACTCATGGTCCCCTTTAGCGGGAGATGGTGTATTCGCCTTCGTTGTGCAGTCGCCGTCTGACAGTGCGCTGGTGCCGCTTGATAGCGCCTCTGACTGGCGTTTGCAGGTGGGTAACGCCATGGAGAAGGAGAGCGCAAATGCTGCTCAATGGCGCAGAAGAGCCGAGAAGCTTATGTCATCGGATCCCGAAGTAGATGCCTGGCAGTTAGCGCTTCAGCGTAAGAAGAATGAACAGAGGAACGCTAAGCGTGCTGCGGAAAGCTAAACGTGCTGCGGAAATCTGGAAAGCTCAGAATAATCAGCTGAACCTTTGCTAACGCTACGTATATCCTGGCATAGCCGAGCTAAGCCACTGCAAATTTTTTCTTTAGTACGACGCATTGATATGGTTCAGAAAGATTCGAACCAGCTGAATGGTTAAGCCGCTCGCCTTCGGAGCGTGTCGGTCTGGGTTCGAATCCCAGTGCCGGGATAAAGGTTTTTTTTTTTCGGTATGACGCATTCATTTGGTTCAGATGAATTCCTGCCAGGAAAGCATTCGTGCTTAGCTGAATGGTTAACCCGCTCACCTTTTGAGCGCGGGGACTAGGTTCGAATCCCAGTGCCGCAGTGAATTATTTTTTTTCTTCGGAACGACGCACTTATATGGTTCAGATTCATGAGGGCTAAGAAAGCGTTGGTGCATAGCTCAGTGGTTAAGGTGCTCGCCTTCGGAGCGTGAAGGACTAGGTTCGATTCCCAGTGCTGCGATGAAATTATCTTTTTTTTTTCTTCGTCAAGCCTTATCGTGGGTGATAAGGCCTCAACTTTTTCGACTGCTTTTGGGTGCCTATTGTGTCGAAACCAATGCATCAGGGAACTCATAGGAGGCCCATCGCTGCAACGTGTGACCCTGATGCGCTGGCTTCACTGCAATAGACGGCCAAAAGCAGTCGAAAAAGTTGAGGCCCTTATCACCCACGATAAAGCTCAACATTTGTCTGACGTCACTCCTTGCAGCCATGGGCTACTATGCGTTCCTTCCGAGCCAAAGGTTCCCCTGATGCGTTGGCTACATCGCGATAGACGGCCAAAACCAGTCGAAAAAGTTGAGGCCCTTATCACCCACGATAAGCTCAACTTTTGTCTGACGTCACACCCTGCAGCCGTGGGCCTCCTCGCGTTCAATCCGAGCCAAAGATTTCCCTTATGCGTTGGCTTCATTGCAATAGACGGCCAAAACCAGTCAAAAAAGTTGAGGCCCTTATCCCCCACGATAAGCTCAACTTTTGTCAGACGTCACACCCTGCAGCCGTGGGCCTCCTCGCGTTCAATCCGAGCCAAAGATTTCCCTTATGCGTTGGCTTCATTGCAATAGACGGCCAAAACCAGTCAAAAAAGTTGAGGCCCTTATCACCCACGATAAGCTCAACTTTTGTCTGACGTCACACCCTGCAGCCGTGGGCCTCCTCGCGTTCAATCCGAGCCAAAGATTTCCCTGATGCGTTGGCTTCATTGCAATAGACGGCCAAAACCAGTCAAAAAAGTTGAGGCCCTTATCACCCACGATAAGCTCAACTTTTGTCTGACGTCACACCCTGCAGCCGTGGGCCTCCTCGCGTTCAATCCGAGCCAAAGATTTCCCTTATGCGTTGGCTTCATTGCAATAGACGGCCAAAACCAGTCAAAAAAGTTGAGGCCCTTATCACCCACGATAAGCTCAACTTTTGTCTGACGTCACACCTGCAGCCGTGGGCCTCCTCGCGTTCAATCCGAGCCAAAGATTTCCCTGATGCATTGGCTTCATTGCAATAGACGGCCAAAACCAGTCAAAAAAGTTGAGGCCCTTATCACCCACGATAAGGCTCAACTTTTGTCTGACGTCACACCCTGCAGCCGTGGGCCTCCTCTCCTCGCGTTCAATCCGAGCCAAAGATTTCCCTTATGCGTTGGCTTCATTGCAATAGACGCCCAAAACCAGTCGAAAAAGTTGAGGCCCTTATCACCCACGATAAGGCTCAACTTTTGTCTGACGTCACACCGTGCAGCCGTGGGCCTCCTCGCGTTCAATCCGAGCCAAAGATTTCCCTGATGCGGTGGCTTCATCGCAATTGACGGCCAAAACCAGTAAAAAAAGTTGAGGCCCTTATCACCCACGATAAGGCTCAACTTTTGTCTGACGTCACTCCTTGCAGCCATGGGCTACTACGCGTTCCTTCCGAGCCAAAGGTTCCCCTGGTGCGTTGGCTTCACCGCAATAGACGGCCGAAACCAGTCGAAACAGTTGAGGCCCTTATCACCCATGACAAGCGCTTATCACCCACGATAAAGCCTAACGAAGAAAAAAAAGATGCTTTCATTGCAGCACTGGTATTCGAACCTACGCCCTCAGGCTCCGAAGGCGAGCACTTTAACCATTGAGCTAAGCACCAACGCTTTCTAAGCCCGCATGCATCTGAACCATATAAATACGTCGTACCGAATAAAAAAAAAAAGTTCCATCGCTGTGCTCGGATTCGAACCTAGTCCCTCACGCTCAGAAGGTGAGCCCTTAACCATCGAGCTAAGCACGACCCCTTTATTGGACAGAATTAATCTTAACCATATATATGCGTCGTACCGAAGAAAAGAAAAACTTTCATCGCTGCGCTCGGATTCGAACCTAGTCCCTGACGCTCAGAAGGCGAGCGCCTTAACCACTGAGCTAAGCACGATCGCTTTCTTTGCATGGATTATTCTGAACCATATCAATGCGTCGTACCGAACAAAAAAAATCTTACAGCGCAGCACTGGGATTCGAACCTAGTCGCTCAAGTTCCGAAGGCGAGCGCCTTAACCATTGAGCTAAGCAGGAACGCTTTGTCCGCACTAATTAATGTGAACCATTTCAATGCATCGTGCCGAAGAAAAACCATCACAGCACTGGGATTCGAACCTAGTCCCACACGCTTCGAAGGCGAGCGGCTTAACCATTCAGCTAAGCAACAACGCTTCATTGGCTCAACTGCATTTAAACCTTATGAATGCGTCGTACTGCAGACGGAAAAAAAGGGCTTCACACTTTCGACAAAACTCAAAAGCGACGAGACATTGAAAAATCGCAAAATACGAGATTTGCAATGACTATAGGCTTACCACTTTCCGACAGACAAAAAAGCATCTACAACAAATTTTATTCAAAAGCGACGAGTCACTGAAAAATCTAAAGATAGGAGATTGGCAAAGGCGATAGGCTTACGATATTTTCGACAAAATAGCATCTACAACAAATTTTATTCAAAAGCGACGAGTCCAGAAAAATTCAAAAATAGGAGATTCGCAAAGGCTAGGTTTACGATATTTTCCACAAAATAGTACCAACAGCCAAATTTATTCGAACTGAGGAGACATTGAAAAATCGAAAACTACGAAATGGCATGTAGCAGGTTGCCGGTTTGTCACATCCAAATTGTTCTAGACGGTTGTGCCTTTGGTGCTGCATTTTCCGCACCTTTGCTTTGGGCACTTTGTTGTCTAATGGAACATAGTGCTTGTTTGCTTGCTGCGCGTAAAGGTCAGTTTCAAACACACTCTTCTAAATCCACTCAGGCGTCCACAAAGTGCTAAGAGAGAGAGAGAAGATGAAAGCAGGGAGTTTAACCAGAAGGTAGGATCCGGTATGCTACCCTGCAATGGGATCGGGGAATAAGGGGTTGAGAGAGAGAGAGAGAGATAAAAAAAATGATAAGGAAAAAAACACGACCACAAGCACGCACACACACACACACCAGAGCGTTCCACTCATTTGAAATGCGAAGCCTTTCTTAGCGGAAGCGTTTCTATCTACGTATCTATCTAGACGCCTACGTTTGGGTGCTCTCGTGATCGCATCTTTAACTTCGTGTAAACTAAAATCGGCATGGGAAGGTAAGAAGATTTGACGAAGATTACTCTGTGGTCATAACATGAATAACGTGAAAATCCTGTCGTGTACGTCGTCAAACCCTTTCCGCCAGACACGTGTGGCACATATCCGTGGACCACGGGCCATGGCATACAGGTATGCGCCACATGTGACTGGCAGTTCATATCTTTCCAGGAACGGCGAGAACAGGCATTGGTAATTTAAATGCGAGAACGTTAAGAAAAACTGACACCGGCAGCGTAGACCCGACGAATGCAAAGAATAAAAATTAGGATCCCATCAATAATCAGCCAGGTATTGTACCACAGAGCCACGCTTGGTCTAGAAAACTAGCTTTGAAAAAAAGACCCTATGCAGGCGTCGTCGGTGCAACGTCAATTCTGGTTGTGGTGCTGGCTATCTAATTTTATAACAAAGGAATAAACACTACATATGTTCTCCTTCGATATAGGCGCCATGTCAGGTTGACGTCTGTGATTCCAGTGTTGGCTTCGCTTTTATAGCAGTCTAATAAACATTACATTTATATTCCTACACTCTAAGAAGAAAAAAAAGAGTATAGGTGACCCCTTTTCGCAGAGTTCTGACTTGCCACGTAGTCACGGTCACTCTCTTGGTGGGTCAGAGTCGGCGCGCTCTAGGAGAGTACCCTGACCCTCTAGGAAGAGTGGAAGGGCTCTTATCCGAAGAATAACATTACCACTTATGAGGGATCGAGTCAGACGGATCTTGCGAGTAACACTCCTACGGGGGTTAAATGACACACACCAAAGCGTCAAGCGACTCCCCAACTATTTCAAGTTACTCAGTTCACCCATTCTCTACTTTTGCGCAACTCCCGCTGTAAATAGTGAAGTAATAAGTGCGAAACATTTCTTAGCGAACCTTTGGCGCTTTGAGCGTTTTCATCTATCTATCTATCTATCTATCTATCTATCTATCTATCTATCTATCTATCTATCTATCTATCTATCTATCTATCTATCTATCTATCTATCTATCTATCTATCTATCTATCTATCTATCTATCTATCTATCTATCTATCTATCTATCTATCTATCTATCTATCTATCTATCTATCTATCTATCTATCTATCTATCTATCTATCTATCTATCTATCTATCTATCTATCTATCTATCTATCTATCTATCTATCTATCTATCTATCTATCTATCTATCTAACAGCCTGCGTGCGGGCGCTCTCATGATCGCTTCCTTACCTTGGTGTAGACCAAATTGGCATGGGAGGGTAACAGGATTTGACGAATATGACTGTCTGGTCATGACATAAATATCGTGAAATTCCTGTCGCGTATTTTGTCAAACCCTTTCCTCTAGACACGTGTGGCACATACCCGTTTACCACGGGCCGCGGTGTACGGGTATGCGCCACAGGTGATTTACAGATTATATCTGGTCAGAAACGACGAGAACAGACATTGGTAACTTAAATGCGAGGGCGTTAAGAAAAACCGATATCGGCATCGTTGACCCGACGAATGAAAATAATGAAAATTCGGATCCCAGCAGGAATCGATCCCAAGCATTCTGCGTGGCAATCCGGTATTCTACCACATGTGGTAGAATACCTGATTGCCACGCAGAATGCACAGCCACGCCAGTTCTATAAACTGGTTTGGAAAAACAGCCTATGCAGACGTAATGTTGGTGCAACGTCAATTATGGAACTTGTGGTGCTGGCTATCTAATTGTGGTGCTGGCTATCTAAAAGCTTTCTGCACCCTGCCTACTTTTCTACGGCCTCCGGGATCGAAGTCATTGGAGCTGTCTGCACCTCCCGCGGTTTTGCAAGGCCTCCGGTATCGGCCCACCCTTGACCAAATGACGATGTCATGTGATGACGTCGTCATGTGGTGACGTCGTCATGTGATGTCATTATGACATCACAAATTTCGGCGACCTGTGGCGTCATGATGACATCATAGATTGGCGTCATCACGTGGCGATTTTTTGCAACCCTCGTGTTGACGCCGACGCTCAGTTTCCGGGTTTGATGATGCATCTAAGGCTTTCGCCTTAATAACTTGCGCAGTTTTGTGCTGCTGAAAATAAAACCTCTTAATTATTGCTTTTTGATTTTTAAGAATTCCACAACGTCTTACCAGAATCGCATCGTCCACCTTGGATGACGAGGTGAGCTCGAACGATCAACGTTCGAAATCATTGAGACGTTCGGTGACTGCGAGTGGAGGACGTCTTTGTTGGACTACTAGACGACATCTGTAAATCTAAGGCTACTCTGGGGCTATAGTTCTGGATCACTTGTAGAGATGTTAGCCTAACCACCGGAAAGATGTCTACAAGAGCAGCCCGAGTTCCTTGCGAAGATTTCTCACGTTCCACTCACCGCGGTGCACAGCAGAAAGAATTCTGGTCTTAAAAGGGGTACTGAAATCAATTTTCGAAGCTGGCTTTACTCAGCCACACAAATCTTTCAATTACAGAGACGGCTCTGAGCAAATGGGAAGCTCAGGAAAATGCTGATATTTTATTTTGACCTTAAAGTAAATTTTCACACAGTGCACCTACTAAAATAGCCACTAGCAAGATGTCAGGCCACGGTATAAATTCTGGTGACTTCACGGCTAGTTGTAACGACGTCAGGTACCAAAACATACAAAATGGTCGCTCGTGTGTGTCACCAATGGAGCCACGGAAGCGAAGCGGCCGTGGAAGTGTCACGATAACTTGTTATTGCAATTGAACCTAATACCGTGTCGTGACGTCAGATTACTTTAAGAACCGAAACTAGCTTTTAAAATCTGGTGTAGCGAATTTTTCAGAGCGGATTCACGCTTACCAGTACATTTTCTTACGCTCTGGAGGGCTCGGGCCTTTCATGTGACGAAAAAAAAAAGAAGAAAGAAACGAAAAACTTAAAATTTTGGTGTCAGTACCCCTTTAACAAGACAGACTCAACCAATAGTTACTCAGTGAAATTCCTATAGCTATGCTGGAGGTGTTCGTAGAAAAGGTATTTCATCTTTCTATAATATCTTTCATGCCTTATTTGATAAATAAAAAGCACGCAGTCACCATAAATGAGAAGTGACAGTAAGCTGTTTTCATAGCCTTTATTCTCAGGCATACAAAGTGAAAACACGTTCTCAGTCGTGTCTTCGAGTTTTTAGTGACAGATCATTGTTTAAAAACAAACGAAGTCACCCTGCATTCTCACTGTGGCTTACACCCATGACAAATACAACCATCATTTTGTTCCATGTGCTCCAAACAAAGCAGGTTCAGAACATGACGCGGCACAAAAGCACACCAACGGGTCCACGCAGCATTTCAGACAACCAGTGAAAGATCTTACATCTTGCATCTTTGCACTGATAAAAAGAAAGAGCAATTTATTGCGAAACAATAACACAATAGCGACTCTTCGTAAGGGACTATTCGCTGTATAAAACTTAGCGCAACCAAACACGAAAACAACACCAAGAAGTTAAATCTGCGCGACCTCACCATTCTATAACAAACCCATATAATCTTTCTCTATATGTTTCTTTTTATTTATCGGAGAAAATTTTATACAAAACACGCGGTCAAAATGCAGGGAGAGATTTGTTTTGCCCGTCTTTACAAAATATGGGCGTCATCCTATTTCCTTACTATTTTTTTTTAGTGATTTCTGAACCTTTAGGGATTAGCTAAAGCTGAGCATGATACACGCTCAAGCCTTCCTTTGGGATAGACATACTTTGGAGCGTGATACAACGCAATTGTGTTTTAGTTATGTCAACCCAATACTCGGTAATATATTCACAGTTAATTGCCCATAACCCCTCAATTTATGAACACATAAATTAGCAGTCTATTGAGTGTATGTGCATACATAATGACTCGCCCAAAGCCGAGTATTACGGACAACCGCTGCTTCTCTGTTGGGACCTGCTTTTCAATTTCTTTTGTGATGAGTCTAAGGTTTGGACAATTTTAGGTGACTGTGTTGTTGCCTCGCGAAGGACAATGTGTATGCCGCGCGGTGAGTGCTGGTATGAATTGAATTATAGACTTATAGTGTTGTTGCACCTAGCTCGGCCTGATCAGATGAACAGTTTGCTTAGTCGGCTGTGCCAAATGTGCGAAGCCTGAGCATCGGATTGTCTTGACTGCTGCATTTTAAGTGCATCTTCAGTGATTTAAACAAGTGTTACTTGAATTAGGTGCAAGTTCTTAGGAAGTGTACGTAGTGTGTAACAAATACGTGACTTCAAGCATTCTTTTCACTTAGAAAATTGCAGCAGGTATGTTTGTGCGCTTTGTTCACAAAACAGGCCAGTAGAGAAGCAACGACTATTGAGCAAGCGCTCACAATGTTTACACCGGCAGGAATTGAGACACAAGCAAGTTGTTTTGTTTTGTTCATTATTTTTCTTCTCATTTCCACATTCCGAACATTTGACCGCGTCACGTGCGTAGGAATGAAGTTATCACCATTTTAGCGTTCATTTTCGAGCAATATTTGGAGATGTGCTTAGCTATAGTTTACGAAAGCTCTAATTATGTTTGATACATATAGGTTTTAGGAAAATAAAGCGATGTTATATAATCAGTGGTGCCCACGGAATCTTTATGAGCAAACAAGCACTCAGGAAATGTATTACACCGTTAAATGAGGCACACAACAGCGTGCACTTGAAGTTGGAGTGCAACAACACAATGTATTGCGACAAATCCTGCTGCTCACAGCTTGTATACGCTCAGGCTCTTGTCTAAGTTCCGACATATCGTTACGACTTGAACTGAGGGTTATGACACTTGCGCGCTCGTACTACGCATGCGCAGATGCAACCTGACACGCACGATAAGCGTTAGAGGTCAAGTTTTAAGGCTATACTAAACGTTTCGGATTAGGATTCGGATTAGGACTAAACTTTTTATGTTTAGCAACCAAATTCTGGCTATACTACCACGTCAATACTCATTATGCTTCATTTGTCTGCTCATACCATCATAGCAACCCGCGCACGTCTCAATTTCATGCCGGTGGAATACGGCAAACAATAGTCAAACAACCCAGCGTGTACATACGGTTTCTCCTTATTTCGGCGGCCCCCAAAGAGGATCTCGTTCAAGCACGCATTTCGCGTCATTCTAAATGGCGCTGCGTGCTATAAACCGAGACTATAAAACATCGATATAGTAGAGTCCATTTCATATAAACAATTTTACAACCTGTCTTTCGCCTACAGAAAAACGGTGTTCTATTATACACTCACAGGTTTATTTGAGTACGTGTGAATGCGCTAACGTCGCGGTGTAGCAGAGTCACGTGGCAGTTTCACACACACAATATATTTGTTTCTAACGAAGAGAAGAAAGAAAAGCACGAAAGAGTATGCAAACTAGAAACTTTTTTTTTCTTCAGCTAGACTATAAGGATTCATCCTTGGCCTCCGGTTAAAAAATCTCAACCATCTCCACACGGAGAGGTCGTTGTAGTCGATTGGTCTATAAATGATGATGATAATTGAGCATTTCATTCGCAAGATCCCTGCGTTGCAAAGAGCTGTACACAACCCCAAAGTAGAATAACCAAGAGCACGGCTCTTGTTTGTAATGAAGTAACGTGAATCCCCCACAGTTTCTTTTTTTTTGTAATTAACTCAACCTAACTTCGCGTTATCACTTTTCACCGGAGGTCAAGGATTTTAACTAACAAGCAATATAAAACTTTCAACGAACAGTTTGTGATCAACAAAGCTGGTCAAAAAGAATCAAAACGCAAAGATAAGATATGATATGAGGTGACCAAACGTTCAAAACTCGCACACCACTTCCAAGAGGACACGTAAAAAAAAGGAGTTAAAGAAGGTCGATTGATAAGCGAGCACACTTGCATTTTACAGAGACATTAAAGAGAAAAATCAGTTGAGCTACATAAATCAAAACGTCTTCAAGAATACTAAACAACTCATTAGTTTAAGACGCCAGTTGATATGCCAGAACATTCGCAGAATCAATGACGTCGCGGTGACGTTCCAGTTGACATCGCATCTGCTCTAGACCATTTCATTTTAGCGTTAGGCTTTAGGCATAGACAGACCGCATTGTAATCATAGAAAGGTGCGAAAGACTGAGCTTATCGAACTTCATAAACATTTAATGAGTGACGATGACCTTAAGTACTCAACAAATACTTCGAAACTAAGGACATCAGAATGACGTGATCAATTTTGACGTTATATAATATTATGACGTCATATCGACTTACTGACGCTGGAGTTTTTTGGCGCGAAATTCGAAAGAATGGAACTACACAACTCTCGTTGGCCTTTCTAAAAACCAACATTTTTTTCTTCATAATGTCCCTTTGAAACATCATTTTACAAGGTGAAACGGTGGCCGCTCGGTTGAAGCCTTAACTAACACGGGGGGTCGTCTTCTATAGACCACAATTATAGACTTCTTTGGGACCGTTACACTGCACGCCCAGAGCGCGCATAATCCAGCACATTATGCGCACACACGCACACACACAAGTTATGCTTTTTTTTTTCTTTCGCCCGAGTCACCGCACACAAAACGGGATTGGAGAAGAAAGGAAGCAACGACATCGTCAAATGACTGAATAATAAAAAAAGAAACAAAATAAACAAAAATACGAAAGAAAAAACGGCCTCAGAAAAAAGTCCTACACAACTGTGGTCACCATGCAACAGGGTTCTCTTTCAGTCTGTACATACTTCCGGCGCATTCAGCGAGGTGATTATACACACAGACGCGATTGAACCAACCCGACAGATTGGCAGCGTATCGAAGTACGCCCCGATAGAAGCGTCTCGGTTAATTTTTTTTATTGTTACTTTCTTTTGTTCTAATGTACAATGTTCCTCGCATGTCCCTTTTCAAAGATGATATTGGAGATTCTCTGCTAGATATAGGGCACCCCGCATTACGTTCGATGACAGATTTGTATTCGCTCGTGGTTGAACAGCTGAACGACACGACTCGAAAGCGCGGATTTCGTTGGCATGGCGGTCAGCTTATTTTTTGGCACAGCAATGATAACTAGGCTCAAAGTCGGGCAGGGATAGCTCTCACAATGATTTCGTTATTCTTGCGAGAAATTCCTCAAAGTAAATTGTTTATAAAGTGGTTACAAATGTAGATGCGAAGGAAGAAGTAACTGAAAGACTGTACTTTGTTCCCTAAATTTTTTTTCACAAACAATGCCGGCCAAAAAACCATGTGATAAACTTATCAAGAGCGCAACCAACGCACCACTTTTCAGGTGCCTCGCCCATTGTGTTCTATAGATCGAAAACTTTCGTGAAAATCATATCTCTCTCCGCGCTGTCTGCATCAGAGCACAATGCCTCTAGCGCGATCGAGATAGAATAACATGAAAGTGATATGTAGGAGCGAAAAAGCGCTGTTTGGCACTGTGAATCTCGTACCACGTGACTATTTCGAAGACGAGAGCTACACCAAGATAATCATGTGCCAGATGCTTGGATTATCAACATTACCATCGTTAACCGCCATTGTTAAACACCTGTCAAAGCTATCCAGAGCAAGGAAAGTTCAAGGCGATGGGCTGCCTTCCAGGTTTTGTTTGTCTAAGTTTCGCTTTTCTTTTTGCATGTTTACAGTATAAGCGGACAGATCTTCAAGCTGCAAATGTGAGTGTGCTGACACGAATGAAACAAGTTATCAGAAACTCGCATTACTCATAAGCTACATGTCAAATTTCATACGATCAATGAGAGTACATTAATTTTACGCAATGGCACGTATTTGGGCAAACTCTCTATGGGAAGCTTCGGCGTTCGGCTTATCAATGATAAACGTGTGTTTGAGCTTCGTCAAAACGTCGAAGCGTTAAGCAACAATGCTGGCATGGTTACTGCCGCACGATTCATGGCCGATCCCCCGTGGTGGGTTAGCGGGTTGAGCCATTCCTCGAGGAACCAACCGGCCAACCAACCAGCCGCCTTTTTAGTGGTTCTCATACGTTCAATCTCACTGCTAAAACTGCGCTCGGCGAGTGAGTATCTATTGGGTACTTTGTAAAGTCGTTCTTTTGATTGTGCACACATGAAGGCGTTTTTTTTGTCGCTTTCTTCTTCTGCCACGCTGATAGTCGTTCACTCATTCCTGGAGATAGCTCCCGAGCATTTGCTTGTCTATAATGTAACAAAATTGGGTGATAACTATTAACGCCGATACTTCGTTCCCTGCTGTTTTGCTTCTTTCAAGCTTTTGTTTGCTATTGAAGGCAATGGTTTGGCCCACATGTCCAGACACGTACAGCTTCGAAACTGGGTTAGTCTACTTCAAGAAAGGAGAATGCCAACAACTCTCTGCGAATGTTACACTGTTCTTCCCACGTTTACCTCCGTCTTCTGCAAATTTGACACCCTTCAACGGAGTATATTCGCCCTCTTTGGGCACAAACGGTGTAGCTTTACTCCGGCACACTATTACTTTGAAGATGAAGCTAAGTAGGGAACAAATAACACTACTCCCGCGTAATGAAATCGTCAGAACACTTCCAGTGTGTGCCTAAAGCCAAGTTGAATGAATTAGCTTGTGTGGCTCAAACGACCTTGTACAAAGTGAAATAAGACCCGTAATTGAGGTTTCCGGGGTGCTGTGGGCAACAAGACTTCTCCGAGAGATACTTCAATGCTAGACTCCTTACCGACTCCTATGCGAAGCGACTCCTTACCTACTCCTCCTATTTTATTAGTATTCTCTGAACTCCCGCAATTATATACCTTTAACCTTTCAAGGAATTCTGAAACAGCGACAGCAAAGCCCAGTCGGCTGCCTGAACTTTCTCGTGCAATCACTACGGGACTTCAAGCCTGCTTTCAGCGGGTACACGCAACTGTTCACGTGACAGAAACATCACTTTCTTAAATGTGCCGTCGTCCGTTCCCGTCAGTGGTACCAAACACCCCCCCCCCCTTTTTTTTTTCTTTTTCACGGGGCAGATATAAATCTGCGCTGGCGGTGCCCCAAAGCTCACGAATTCCTGACCGACAACAGGACGATAGAGAGCTTCTGGAAACGGTGAACGTAAGTACTGTGTCGACGTGGTGCACCAGCAGACGCACTGCGATGAACTCGCATCACTGTTTAGGCTTTCATTAGTACGCAAAGTCGACGTGTCGTCTGCTAAACACTTTGGCTTCGCCGTTTCTAAAACTCCTCAATGAGACAACGTTTCTATACACGCTGCCTTTTCTCGCTCTCGCGTTCCGCGAGTTTTCGCGGGCTGCGTGTAAGTGTTGCCGGGACTTTCGGTAAGCAGCGCCGCCTTGCTGTTTTGTGTGTGTGTGTTGACGTGCCCGCAAACAAAAAGAAGCGGGAAGAAACAGAGACAACTGTGCGAGGGGCCATCTTTTCTGGGACTCTCAGGGCTGTGGCGTAGCGTGTTTGGCGTTGTTGTTATCCACGGCCTCGTCCGCCGTCGCGGCGTTGTCGAGGGGCTCCTCTGGAAGACTGCTATCGCCGTTTGTGCTCACGTGCTGCGTCGGCGGCGTTGTTGCTGCTGCGGTCGTCGTCGTCGCGGGTGCGACGGCGCCTCCTCCTTTGGAGGCTCGCTTGTCCTCGCGCTGCGGGCAGTCGGCGATCAGGTGCTCGGCCGACTTGCACTGGTGGCAGCGCTTGGGCTGCGGTCCCATGGTGCATTTGGCCGCGATGTGGTTCGCGAACTCACCGCAGTTGTAGCATCTGCGTCAGATGAGTGAACGAAAGAAGGGGGAATAGATCAACGGCTCTCTCCTTTTGTTACACACAACCTTATTAAATAAACAGACACTGAAGCCAAGGAAAGCATCGGGGACATGAGATTGTAGTCTTTACCAGAAGTGTACTAATTATGCCACGGTGAAGATGAGCAGCGTGAAGCACTAAAGTTCGGAAATACAAGTAAGGGAGGACTGAGGTATAGCGAAAGAGTGAACACGAGCGCTGGTCGTCATCATGGATGAAAAAGGCAGCGCTGCAAAGTCAACAGGCAGACAACAACGACACACACGAAGTGCACTTCGCCTGTGTCGTTCTTGTCTGCCGTCTTTGTGAACTTTTCGAAGCTACCTTTTTCATCCCTCATGTTTCAGCTAGCCCCTACACAAGCTCTTCTGCTGGTCGTCCTCTCGTGTTCATCATTCTATCGCTTCCTCAGTCCTCCCTTACCTGTATTTCCGAACTTGAGTGTTTCGCGCTGCTGATGTTCACCGTCAACGTAACCCCCTCGCCCACTTCGCTATTCAGTAATTATGACATAAACGGAAAGCGATTAAACTGGGCGAACAAGCAACTTTCCCGCCGGTAGGGACAGAACAAACAACCTTCGGATGAAGCGTCCGATGCTCTGCCAATCGAGCTACGGCGGTCGCTTTCCCGCATACTTTACTGGGTATCTCTGCGCGAGTAAACCTAGGACAGTTAGCGCCGCTCGTACCCAAGGCTACGAGCGTGGGACTTTTTCTTGTTTGTTTTTTTTTTTTTTGCTAGCTGGAGCCACGTATCTCGATCTTTTTTTACGAGCTGGCAGCTGGCCAGTGAACCCTCGCATACTACCTAAAGACATCAAGTCTGCCGGAACGAGGCCATCGTTATTAATGAGTTAATGATAAATGCATGCGTATGGGACTTCGTGTAAAAGTAACACCGGGTATACCAGAGGTGATATGCAGGGACATTTGCAGGCACACCGTTTCGCTGACGAGAGAGAGGGAGAGTGAAGACGCAGAGAAAGAAGTCATGACCCAGATAGCACGGATTTGGTGTAATCCATTGTGTTCAGAGGAACAGATAGTCGTGATTGCCTCGTACAGTCCGAACAGGACGTTTATGTGTATCTGTCTTCGTTTCTTTGCGCTGTGCATACTTAGTATAGGTACCAAGAAACGTACCAACGAGCCCGTGAGCGCATTCTTCTAGAAGGGTCATCACCCAGAACATGTAATCGGGATGAACAATGCGCATAAAAGGCGTACATTCGCAAAACTCATTATATACTGTTACAGTAGACGAGTACCTGCTGTATCATGTGACTAGTTTACGCTTCTACACAACGTGGGAAAAGTGTGGAGATTAAACAGGTTGAGCCCAATTAATCTATCCTGCACTCTTAAAAAAAAGTTCGTAAAAAGGTAGTAACTGGAAGGAAAATGTTAGTAACAGCCACTGTTACTAACTCTCTGAGACAGTTACTAACCATTTACAAACTCGAAAGCAACAGGCGTGTTGTTACTACCCAAACAGCCAAGTTACTAACTCGAGTTCGTAACAAAAAGCTACTTTGCTTATAACCCTTCACAGTGCTGAAAAAACATGCATTCACTCACTGAGTGAAAGTTTTTAATATATTTTAATATCTTTTCTCAAACCCTTCTCGTATTCACTTTTTTTGATCATGGCTTGAAGACATATAATTTGTACGGCCAACATTTTTAGAGGAATTGATATTTGAGTCTGATTGCATGTCGCCCGAAATTTTATGCTGTCGTGCACTCTTAAAAAAAAGTTAGGGAAAAGCTTGTAACCACGAGCAAATAGTAACAACAGCTGTTACTAGCTTTCTTGGACCATTACTAACGTTTTGCTACCTTTTTACTACCTACGTTAGCAGACACTTAAAAGTTGCAACGGTTACTACCTCTTGCGTACCGTTACTAACTTTGCGATGCACCTGTTAAATGAACTTGTTAAACGAATCATAGAAGTTATTATTACGAGCTCTTTACAACCTATTCACTAGCACGGGGATCCATTCAAGATCATTGAGACGATATTAGTAAGCTGAGTACCCCGTGTTGGGTCTTGTATATTAGGCAATGTTGAGGTGATATTACCCAAAATATACATAACATATTGATTGTCTTAATATACTTGATTAAAAGTCCTACGCTACGTTACCTCGTGCCCCTAATAAAATTGTACGCTATATAAATATAGTTGCGTAACTTTAACTATTTCTCCTAAAGCCTAGCTGCTCACCGGCACCAGCTACGTACCCCAGAGGTAGGGCTATATATACTCCTGAAACCGCTTATGAATTATACGTGCCGTGTAGCCTTGTCGTTGTGTATGTGTGCTGTTCTGATTCATGACATACTGTGCATAATTACCTAATGATATACTGCAATGTTGATGCTCGCGAATTTGACCGTTATAAAAACAAGAGACTCGTGATGCGAAAGGATCACGGTTACTAATTTTTTTTAGGTAGTAACCGTTACTACCTATTTTACTAGCTAGCAACGAGAAGGGTAGTAACCGCTACAAGTGCGTTTGTAACGGCGAGGGTAGTAACGGTTACTAACCTCCCTGTTACTAACCGCACTTACTAACAGGGTAGTAACATATGTGACAAGTAGTTAGTAAACCGAAGTTAGTAAGTACTACAACCTTTTTTTTAAGAGTGTGCACAGGGCAAAGGGACTTAAAAGTGAGAAGGAGGAGAGAAGCCCGCACTTTGCATAGGCGCACGCACCCAAGTCAAAATGTAATAACAGTACACAACAGCGCGAAATACTCGACTACAATACGCTGTTAAAGAAAACATTTTACGGAGCACACTACGCCTCCCGTCCACTTCGACGATACAGGGGTTACGGGGATCGGCTGCTGCTTCGAAGATCGCGGGTTCAATCCCGGCCGCGGTGGCCGCATTTGGATGGAGGCGAACATCTAGAGGCCCGTGTATACTGTGCGATGTCACGTTAAAGAACACCAGGTGGTACGAATTTTCGGAGCCCTTCACTACGGCGTGCCTCAAAATCATATGGTGGTTTTGGCACGTGTAAGCCTCAGATATAAATATCTAGATATACGCTAGATCTCTCGGATGCAGGTCTGGAAACACTCGGGCGCATGAATAAGCATGTGCACTAGCACGCTATGCTATCGTTGCCTCTTGATGCTTGAATGAGCAGGCTGAGCTTGGAGCTTCTTGAAGTCCCTTGCAAGATGGAGAACAAAGCTCAAGCGGTATCATGATTATTCTTGCAGGCTACCGAAGATGTGCTATGGTTAAAAGAATAAAGAAGAAAAGAGAACAAAGGACTGAGAGAAGCTTGTCGTTTCTTTTGTCATGTGAACAATAAACTAGTACTATTTTTTCGTCCACCTTCTCTATACAGCAACCAGCACAAGCTTGAAAGTCACACTATTTATGGAAGCGGAACAGACAGCAGACGCGAGATCACGCGATGCTTGCGGCACGTCGGACTCCTGTAGCAGCGCAGATTCGAGAAAAGCTTCGAAAAGTATAATAATATCTGGGGTTTAACGTCCCAAAACCACGATATGATTATGAGAGACGCCGTAGTGGAGGGCTCCGGAAATTTTGACCACCTGGGGTTCTTTAACGTGCACCTAAATCTAAGTACACGGGCCTCAGACATTTTCGCCTCCATCGAAAATGCAGCCGCCGCGGCCGGGATTCGATCCCGCGACCTTCGGGTCAGTAGTCGAGCGCCATAAGGGGTATTCAGACGGGGGAGAAATGCTCGGGGGGTAAAGGCGGAGCCTAGTGACGTCAGCTCGCGAGGAGAGGTCTCCACAAATGCCCCCCACTCACACGGACGAGGCGAACGGAGGGGGAGACCAGTGTTACTAGACTACTCTGGTGGCTTGCACCACCCGTTTGACGAGCTGCTGACGACGAGCTGCAGACGACCATCCGGCTAGGGTGGCTACCTAATCCAGCTGCAGACCGGACACCCACTGCCGCTCTCTGCAGGAGCAAGTGCAACAATGTGGCCAAACAAGAGCCCGAAATTCCGCCACATCCCCCACCGCAGGGGGATCGTTTGTCCTTTCGGGGAAAACGTCCCCGTCTCCTCCGAGGAGGCGCGGGGGGGTCACGCCCACTCGCTAATCCGTGACGTCGCGGTCACGTGATACGCAATCCCCCCGTCTCCCCTGAGCATTCCTCCCCCGTCTGAATACCCCTATAACCACTAGACCACCGTGGCGGGGCGTCGAAAAGTATAGGGCCTCCGCTCAGGCCTGGCAACAGGACGCGCGTAGCGTGGCTGTCTTCCTCCCCTCGTGTCCACTACCCGAGAATTCCTCGCGGAGCCGTTAGAGGGACCGAGATTTATGGAGCCTTCGTCACTCCGCGATAGCATGCAGCGAGTCACAAGTGGATAAACGAAACAAAGAAACAATGGAACGAAGTAAAGCCGTATTGAGCATGTAGTTTTACCGTGAAGAAAGCTTGACAAAGTTCACAGACGGCCAAAAGCCATGCATCGGAGGCACGTAGGGACAATAGAGTAACTCGCGAAGTTGCGACGCCTAGAAACAATCGAGAAGACGTACACGCGGATGCACTGTGCGATTTTCGTCGCGGTCCATGCATCTCCATCCCGCAGATCGAATGTCGACGCAGCCCCGAGTCCTCTATTCGCTCCTACTCCAGCACGCGAAA
Source organism: Rhipicephalus sanguineus (assembly GCF_013339695.2). Classification (NCBI taxonomy): domain Eukaryota; kingdom Metazoa; phylum Arthropoda; class Arachnida; order Ixodida; family Ixodidae; genus Rhipicephalus; species Rhipicephalus sanguineus. Next base: position 124,182,590 of record NC_051181.1, read on the forward strand.
GAACGCACGGAGGGGACTTCGGTGCCTACACTACACACTCCGCTAGGTTTCTATTTTTTTTTTTTTTTTTTGCTCGTGCTGTGCGGGACCCGATGTCAGTCTTAGCGGCACCCATGTGAGTCGTTACTTAGGAGACCCATCCCGACCTCACAGCCGTCTCACGCGCCTTGCTGGCGACAGCCGATCGACGTGGAAGCCATTAAACTGGGACGAATCGGAGAGTATACTGCAGAAGCCACACGATCATCGGCGTAGGGTGAAAGGCACTTTATATACGGCCGCTTGTCGCGCGTGCCCACTGTCCCCTTTTTTATCGCGTCGACACAGACAACGCGTGGCTGACGCGATCGCGTGGCTAAATGGTGGAAATGTAAAGGGGGGGGGAAGGGAGACAGCTTCCATTGGTTCTACAAAAACAGAATCGAACAGCGCTTAGGACTGGACCAGGAGCGTACCGAGAAACTTTTTTTTTTTGGGGTGGGGTGGGGTTGAACCATCATTTATGTGTGTTTGTGCGTGTGTTTCTACGTGTGCATGTATGTATACACATGCAGAATTGAAAAAAAATCTCGGGGGGCAGGGGATTTGAACCTCCAACACGTCCCCTTGCAAGTTGACGGACATTGCACCGTCAGAAATCTTCCTCTCTTTTTCGCAAACTTAGAAACTGTTTGCGCATGCAGACACACACCTTCAAGTTCTGTGAAAGGCCGTATAACATGGGCAGAGAAAACTAGCGGTGAATTACACTGCCCAAAAGTGATCTTCGACAGATTGATTCGTGGGCATGTAGAGAGATAGTTTGTTATGAGTATTTGAATATGCGTTCGAGGAAATGCTATGTTGCATCGTTGTATCAACCGGCACGCATACCTGATCTTGCGGAATCGCTTCTTGGACATGGGCCTCCGGTGCGAGCCCTTGCAGTCGCCCCCTTCGGGTCCCGACACGGCCGTGGCCTCGACGCCCTTGTCCGAGGCCTTGCACTCGAACTCCACCTCTTCGTCGTCACCCAGGCTCCTGAATCCGGACATCTGGATCACCGACTGCAGAGAGCACAACGAAGACAGGTCAACTCGATCGATTATCGAACTCAAATTGAACGATGACAACTCTGGTGTTATAACAGTGGACTGCTTACACTTTGCCAGTATCGTCTTGCTCTGCTGTAATCAAAGCCCACTAGCCCAGCTGTCTACGCTTAGCTAGCCATAGCATAGCCAGCATATATGTAAATATTAGCCGACATTTCAGCAGTCAGCCAATCCTAGCCAACATTAGCAATAATTTAGCCAGCAGTTGGAATCAATTAGTCATACTAAGCTAACATTAGTCATCACTTAGACAACGCTAGCCAATACTTGACATCATTTAGCCATAATTTGGGCAACATTGGCTAACACTATTGCACATTCTATCATGTGGTTTACCAAATATATGGAAGGATGTGCTTTTGAAACGAACCTTTTTGTTGCAATACTCGCTCATTCGTGCTGCTCGCATCAAATGACAAGATTACACGAACAGATGTAAACGGCATTCACGAACTGATATTTACATTGCCCGGGAGTGTATAATGCTTGGATCACGTGATAGACACGAACTCATTTTGCGTAATCGATGTTGTCGGGCGCGTTAAGACAAGGACGACAAAACGAAGACATACACAGAGCGTTGACGTCAGCGCTGTCTGTCGTCAAAGCTTCGCGCTCTGCAAAAGACCAACTACGCAGCACCAACTATCCCGACGCTTCGTAGTTTGGACCAGTAATTGCGTTGACTACTGTCATTAAACCGAGTTAAAACTCGATTTAACGAAGTGATGACCACGCGCGAATTGGTTCGTTAAGTTCGCGAACTACGTAAAGTGATAAACCCGCGAAGTCAGACGGAGGGCGTCCTGGACGTGGAGCCTCTTACGTCGCCCAGACATGGGAAGGCTGCACGTGCGGGCGACGTGGGCCAGGTATAAGGTCACGTGAGGCTATGACAGGTTACCCATAAGCAAAGACACGGCGAATGAATGCGGTGATCGCGCGAGCAGGCCGAGCTACAAAAACGCGAGGAAACGGTCAGAGCTATCCGTCGCATGAACCACGAAATAACGAAAGCAACCACCACTGGCCCTAGCGCCACTTGATACTTAACAGCGCTATCGACTGCCCAATCCGTTGCTCCATGCGCGTGTTCGCCGCTCAGCCTCTTCAAAACAAAGTTAGGGCCGTGACTAGCGCGCCGAGATATTTTAACGCGAACAGCGTCAGAGCGGATGTCGGAAGAAAAACCCGCCTTCGCAAAATTTGAAGGAAATCACTGCTCTTTCCCCCACTCAGTTATTTCAGTAAAAACTTCGCTAAATCGGGTTTGGTGACCGAGTTAGTCCGTTAATTCGGGTTGATGACAGCATCGAACCCTATTGGTGCCTGCCGGGGAATGAAAATTTCTTCATTAGATCGGGAACTTCGTGAGATCGGGTCTCGTTCGATCGAGTTTCAATTGTACTCCGAGAACAACTAGCGGGAAGTAAAACTTGCTAAGGTAATTGTCTCCGCTACGCGAGATCTCGCTGGGTGATCGAATCGGTGTCTGGCGCGTGGAACCCGCCTCATTCCTCACAAAACGCATCGCGCGAGAAAGATTAGTCGATGGTAAACACATGGCCATGCGTTCACGCGTTCAGAAAACGGCTTAGACGAGAGTGAATCGTGCGAATCGGCAAAGCACGGGCGAAGTTCGTCGGTAATTCGGGAGCGCTCATAAAACTGAGGTCCGTACCTTTTCGTTGTCTTCCTCAAAAACGGGGCAAACGGCACTGACTGTCGACTTCCGCCCAAGAACGTTCTCTTCGCCTATCGATCTGAATGCCTTCAAAAGCGACATCTATAGATCTGTTACAGTTGTGATAAGCAAATTATAATGCGGAAAAAAAGTATTTGTAGTGGTGCAGGCGAAAATACTTGTAACGATCGCCGATAAATCTCAGAACGAATTCATTATTACGTGCTCACGTTTTTATCATCTGCGCCTGAAGGAAGAAGAGGCAGAAGAAGCAATGCGAGCTATGGAACGTTAGAAGACAGGCCGGGTGTTCGCACCGCAAGCTTTAATTGATTTAGCCCTGGAAGACGAAGAAGATGACGAAAACATTGCCCATGAATATTTAGGTTCGTCATAATCATCATCATATCGTGATTGATGTAGTGGTCATCGAACTCTTTTTCTTTTATTTTATTGCGATGTAGACTTGTCCTTAAGGCATACTAATTTTTGTGTATATGTGTGTATTATACGTCTGCCGTAAGACCGGTGTTGTGTACGAAGTGAAGCCGCGTCTTGTGGAATTTGTTATCGTGTATCCAGCGGACATGGCTGACTGTGTTACTGCAATGAAGGCCGGCTTGCTGGAGGTGACTGGAGCGTTCCGATTGTAACTCTTGGCATGTCCACATAAGATGATATGCATTTGCTTGCATCACTGCAACAAAGTAGTACGGACACATAGAGCGCAGCGGTAAACGCGTCCACGTCCACGCTGAGACGACAGCCGGTGTGAGGGCCACCCAGGCCCGAAGTCTCCTAACTAGTGCACCTTAAGGTGACGGCTATGTCGAACGATAATACGGCGAAATATGATTCCCATGAAAGCTCCCTCTATAGGTGTAGAAAGTAAAACGTAAAGTGTATACGTGAAACTGTGCAAAAAAAAACGTCACAGCTCTTTCATGTCAGATGGGTCAAGTTTATGGAAGTTCGATACTATGTTTGCCGTGCTTGCTGTTGTACAGCGCGCAGCACTTGAGAAGCAATAGTGGTCTGGCATGACGGCCACCGCACTTCTTTCGCCACTGGCAAATGTCATGGTAACACCGAGCTGGTTAATTATGGTATGTACAATGAAAGCTATAGAACCTAGGTCCCCGCATTGTGACAGCGTTGGAACCCAACGCGATCCCCAGTAGCGGGCCGACTGCCATATGAGCAATGTACGTTGCGGTTCCCGTATCGGCACAGTTTCCTGCAGTGCTTTTGTATTGTATCTTCTGCGCTCCATACAACACATAAGAGATGTTTCCCAGTCGCGGCATGTCCCAGAGAATCCGCAGTTCAAATGACCATCATGAGAGAGCGTTCAGACGAATTAGAGCGGTACACATGCGCGTGTTTTACTCGGATTAAGGTTCAACGTATTAGTGGCAACAGGACAGCATAAGAGCTTATGGGGGAATATCTCATCAAAAGGAAATATCCAGCGTCTTCTTCTTAACCTCAGGAGATCGCTCATGCCCAAGAAAGGGGATGTCAGTGACACTTCAATTTCTTCATCTTCCTCATAAGTGAACCCGTGACAGGCAACTTTGTTTGACCACCGATGATGGCCCCGAGTTGCGCGTGCGCGGAAACTGGGTCTGTAGTTCCACTCTTTCAAACAATAAATCAGTTGCTATAGTTTCCTCTTCACGTGCTTGTTGTCCGTTACAGTACATGTGTCTTAGATGGAACCCGCAAATAATGTTTCATACAGACGGCCATGGAGCGCGCGATGGCTTTCGTGGCGGGCTCATTTCTTCAAGCCAAACTCCTCGTATCGCGTACAAGATGGAGTTGCTGCATATATTTTCATTTGCCACTATACCCCAGCTCGAGGTTATTAGATTTGCGAAGCGCGCCAGAGGAGAAGTGATGAACACGGAATCCGGTAGGCAGGGTCCGTACGTGGGCTGTAGCTTATAGCCACAGCGGTCAACAACATACTGCGCGCGGCTTTCCCTTGCTCAGCGGCCATTCGCGGAAATGGAGCGCTTCCGGGGCGGTTGTTTCAAAGTTCCGGTCACCACTTCCGCGCTCTCCGCGGGCGGCCCGTTTCGGACGGAAGTCGGCGAGACGGGACTCTCGGTCTCAGCATGTTCTCGGCCTTCACCCCACTCCCCCCCCCCCCCTTCCACCCATGCACCCTTCCTACCACGATTAAGGCTTAACGCCAGACCTTGTGTGCCTTCACTCGTCACTTCGTTGTTTTGTTTGTTTGTTGTGCCGTTATTGGTTTCGGTGGCCAAAACTGTGCGTTATTGAGAAGAAAGAAGACGGCGAATACGTACGCGCATGCGCGAGCAACCATATATAGGGGTATATAGTCCGAGGGTCCTTCCAGAGCCATAGGTCTAATCGGATTCCGCAGCCATCATGAAGTTAGGGCAACCCCCTCAATTTATCTCCCTTAAGCACAGGCGCCGCCGCGTCAGTGTTCCTCGGCACAAACGATCCCTCAGAGGACAGTAACGGTTTCCGACAGCCATCCTATACTACCCGTCTCATTAGGCACTTAGCAGTGCGTGTGAGACTGTCGGGTAAAGAATCTGCTCGATGCAAACAAATGCAAACTTTAACGGAGACCGTTCGCACGTACTATCGGTGTGTCGTAGATGTCAGATAGTTCTCGCCGACTGTCAGGCGTTGCAATACTTTCACGCAATACAGAGACGCTGGTGACACGGACGGAGGCGGTACAGCGACGCCTTATAGCGGTTCGGTAAACGCCACTGTTCTTCATTACTGGAGAGCGCGCACTCAAGACGGAGACACATGGAAGAACAGAACACGTACTCTCACTTTCAAATGAAGTTTAATCAAGGCAACAGAAAAAAAATTAACACATATATTAGCACGCATGCGTCAATACGCGGAAATATAACTTAAACACATACGTCGCACATTGGTTCAAACAGAACCTGAGGAGCAACGCGAGACATTAAAACCCATTGCCACGCGCGATTCTTTTGCTCTTTTTTTTTGTTACTGGTCCGTCACACGTATATAACCACTGCCTTGCGCAAACGGCACGCCCGAATGTCTGAGAATCTTCCAGATTATTTCAGAATCTTCTGATAAGCTCGAGCGCGCAAACGCGAACAGTTGAGTTTTTCTGGAACTAACGCGGCCACCAGCGATAAGGCTCGAATGTTCGATGCCGTATGTATAAATACCGACGCGCCTTACCGTAGATCAGAGATTACCGACGGCCGTCGCACTGTTCGCCGCTATCAGTGCACAGCGTGAATTGCTTGTATCTGGTGTTTACATTTTCCGGGCACAAGTTCGCCCAAATAAAAAGTTTGATCTTGAACACGCCAACTGCGGCCTTCGTCAACGTCACGACAACGTGACAATATCTGGCGATTCTAGCACGGTGGCAGTTCAGCATGGTGCTTGCCCAGTTTCCTGCTTTGTTGCGTGCCACTGTTATTCAAGAAAAAGAAGATAACCGGCGTATGCTGATGATTATGCTACTGCCAGCAGATTTATAACAACAACCTATTTTCCCATTGAAGTTATAGCATTGTGCACTCTGCAGCGCTTTTACGGTCTACCTCTACTCTTATATTGGAAAAATAGAAATGTGTTATACTGGTAAGGTAAATAGCTCTGTCAGATTCACGAAACTTCTCTCGAAGTAAGAGACATGACCGGTGTATTAGCTGGCACCAAAGGGAAGGCAACCAGTCGAACTATTCATCGAGCAGAGCGATGAAGATGCTATCACCGCAAGAAAATCACTAATCGTCGGTGCTTGCGCGATGACTTTCTTTTTCTTTCTTTCTTTCTTTCTTTCTTTCTTTCTTTCTTTCTTTCTTTTTTCTTCTTTCTTTCTTTCTTTCTTTCTTTCTTTCTTTCTTTCTTTCTTTCTTTCTTTCTTTCTTTCGACAAAATCTTGTGGAGAAAAGTTAAGACAGTCATGCAAGAAGTCATTGAACCGAGAAAATGCGACCGGTGCTATAATATGTCAACTGTGCCCAGCTGCACGGCAAATCTGTGTACGTGGGGGATGACCCCCTTTGTTGACGTATAGTCAAGCTTCACAAGAAAAAAAAAAACTTGTCTCATGTGCGGTCAATGGATTCTAAACTGTGTTTGGTCATCTGACCTCTTCGGTAAGCAGTACAATATGATGCGTACGAGTTACACCGCTGATTACGCAACAAGCGTAGCCAATAAGCAAACGAGAAGCAGCTTGGCCGACGCTATAGCTGGGACACCTTACCTAGAGTCCGAAAACTTGGTGCGCAGTTTTCTGCGGGAGAGCAAGCAAAACGAAACGGACGCGCGTACAATAAAGAATCAGTGCGCTTGCGCGGGCTATTGTACAAATGGCCACAACATTTCGTCTTAATCCTGTTCCTAATCCACCCTGCGGCTCTGCCCACACTATTCTTCGGAACCGCGGCCACGCAGAGTCGCTGCAAAATATTGCCCACACCGCAACGCAAGTTTTACAGCGCAGCGCAACAAAGCGCGGATCATATCTCTTCGAACCGCGAGGTTTTTCAAGTGGTGCCAATCAGAATTTGGAATCAGTTGTAAGGGCGGTCCACAGTGAACAGTAATCCCCGCAACCAGGGACCGCTTCCAGATGAGTCTGTGAGAAGGGCACGATGCGATCCAGGCAGAAGCGGCGTGCTGTAAATGGAGACGGGAACTCGTGCGGTCTGGATGCAGAACCGCGGTTATACAGTATAGGTATCTCGTCGTCAAGTCCCCTGCCAATCTCGGTTCGAGATCGCCTTCGAATCTGGGGGCAGGGGGGAGTCAACGGTCGAAGCATCGGGATGAAAACATCCCCTTCACGGAGCGGACACGTCGCTCCAGGAGACGTAAAGGACTCTCCAGAAGACGGCTGGCTTGTTCGAGGGACAACGGACTCTGGGAAAAGAGGGGGGTTGGGGGCGGGGGGGGGGGGGGGCGAGGCGTAAGCTGTGCACACTGACGAAACGCGCAGACGGGAGTGACGGAGGTCATCACAAGGTGGCAGCACGCAACAACGGCCGGTGGTCACTCGCGCCGACAGCGCCAGCCACCCCACCGGGCTCGAACACTGAGGCTTAAGGACACAGCGGGATGTATAGTAGATGGGGAGCGTCAGCCGATGGAAAGCAGGCGAGGAGGAGGCTGGGGGTCACGATTCCTTTTTCTCCTCTCGGCACTAAAACCCGCGGTGACCTCGCCTGGGCAGCGCCGCCTTCGGGCCAGCTGTCCGCATCTGGACCAGGGGCGCGAGTGACCGTTGAAAGCGAACGTGTCCTCCCCCGCCACCGGCCGCCAGTCAAGCGGGCGTCAACACGAGTGAAGGGAGGGATCGCAGACCGTCTTTTCCTGACCCTGTTTGGTTACTACCCCACGAACTCCTCTCTCTGATTTACCTGCTGCTCGAGCGCCTTCAGTCTATTGTCTCCTCTCCCGTCGACCTTTCGGAAGGACGCTTGGCGCCCGCAGGCTTACATCACTCCAATCGCATCTTCTATGTCTTGGATGGTGCAGGGAAAACTGGGATATAGAAATGCCTCATCTGGCACAAGCAAACAGGAACGATCAGGAGACGGCACGAAAGCGAAAGTATCGCCGAACGCTTTCGTGACTGCCTCCCCCCTCCCTCTGTATACATTTCGACGGCGCACGCGCCCGCTCCTTCAAAAGCCGGCATTATTTACGTCCCCAAGCCGACCTCCTATTTCGTTCCGCTCACGAAAAAGCGTGCCGCACCGCCGCTGACCTCCGCTCCCGTTTTCCTTTCCTTCCTATTCCCTTTTCAAGGCCTCCCTTCTCCTCCGGCTGCAACTGGTATTCGCTGCAGCCGCTGTCGGCGCCGCCATTCTTCTGCAGGCTTTCTCCTCTCCCTCGCGCCCCTCTTCACCTAATGATGGACAACACGGGGCTCGATCGACTTTGTGTGAATACGCGTCTGGAGCAGCGGTGTGCGCGCAGGCGCGTGCCGAACCTGAGCTACTGCTGCCTTTCTTCGAGTCTGCACACACACACGCGCGTGCACCCACGTGGACAGCGCGTGCGAGAAAGCGTAAAGTTGATGCATACAATCCAGAGGCCAGCTGCCTGCCGCCGGTGGGGTCACGGTCTGCCTTGACCCCCCCACTGTCCCTTTTCTTTCCCCTGCTCTCCGATCACCTTGGTCAAGCCGCCCATAGTAGCCCCTGCCAAGCGTTCCTCTTGCGTAAACAGACAGAGATTTAGATTAGGGGGCGCAAGACAGCTTGTGTCTACGTAAGAGCCAACATTTTGGTGGTTTCTTGCAGTAGTCTGGGCGACATGTGTATACGCACGCGCGACCTATGCTCATTTCCTGCCTTTGTTTCATTGCTGTATAGCCGAAGCTAACGGCTTCGCTCACCTGGAATGGCCGCTACATTAAGAGAGTACAGGTAGAGCGTCGACACCAGAAAATAATGCTGCACAAACGGGGCGAATTCGACCGATAATCGCCCAGATCCTGGCAACCTAACGAGCCGCTTGTACACACGTTCCTCTTAAGACACGAGCCGCACTAATCGCGCCAATTAATCTCCGGGCACAAGTCGTAATCCTCGCAACTTCGTTTTTCCTGTTGAAGCTGTGTAATAAAGGAACTAAGAATACTAGGAATATAGAGAAGGGAGGCCCTCATATGGCTCTGTGACACTAAAGTAAGGCCTGTGTGTGTGTATGTTAGGCTTGTTGCTGATAACCTCTCTCGTGTTCTTTTCATGCCGACCCAATCAGTTTCACCTAATGTAGGGTGTATTGCCACGTAGCTGGGCTCTGACTTCGCCAACATGCCGTTATTCCTGTCACTCACGATGCAACTACAGATGTACCTCGCTATAACGAACACCGATATAAGCGAATTAGCGGTTATAGGGAACTAAATACGAACTTTGTTTGGCCACACCTCGTTTTAACGATATTTATCGTTTTTATAACGAAACCTAAAACACCAACGATGCCGCGATATCTGCTGTAACGACGAAATATTTGGTGCCTCATAACTTAAAACGTAGCATAGAAAGCAAGATAATTATTGAAGGACAATTCGCAACCACATTTTTTCAATGTGGTTGTGACACTAAAAATTTGGTTGCAAAATACGGCGACATCCTACTTCAAATAAATGTGAACGCAGGCCGGATGGGCAATAGAACGAGTACAGAGAGAGAGAGAGATAGAAAGAAAGAAAAATGTTTGGCGAAAAATATTTCTTCACGAGGCGGGATTCGAACCAGCGTACCCACGAGCTGAAGGCGAGCATCGTAACCATTCGGCTATCCAGGCACTCTAGTAGGCCTTGTGTAGTACAGTATAGCAAGGAGTGGGAAAGGGAAGTGATGGCGAGGAGGAGAAACGCGAGGACGAGGAGGAGGGAAAGGAGGAAGGCAGTATGCATAGCATAGAAGAGAGAGAGAAAGATATAGACAGAAAGAGATAGAGCTAGAAAGATGAAGTGAGAAATAGAGAGAGAGGGGGAAGAAAGACAGATAGAAAGAGCGAGAGAGAGAAAGAAATAGACGGAGACAATAAAGACAAGAGAAATAGAGAGAAAAGGAAAGAAAGATGAAAAAAGAACGATAAAAAATAACGAGAAACAGAGAAGACCGCCTAGACGTGGCCAAAAGAGAGAGAAAGGAAGACGGGGAGGTCAACCAGAAGAAGTCTCCGGTTTGCTACCCTGTGCGTGGGAAGGGGAAAGGGGACGTAAAAGAATGAAAAAGAAGCAGAAGAGATGTGACGACAGCACGCGACGAAATACAACAACAACAAAACAAACAAACAAAGCCATGACCGTAGTCCAAGTACTACACAGCAACATTTTCTGTCAACAGTCACAGTTTGACATTGAGTCCGGTTGCTTGAAGAAACCGCAACAACGCCCCCAGAGCGGCTCGTGCTGAAGACCGGGTAGGCCAGGGCCAGAGGATTTTGTTCTCCGTGAGAGGGCCAGCTCCGCACTTCCTTCAGGCTTGACACCACTAATTCGAAGCTGGCTTATTACATTTTTTTTTGTACCTAAGATTTTCGCGCAAGCCAGAGTGGCGATTTGTTAGTGCCAATTTTTATCTCTGTTGTTACAACGAACAGCGGATGTATCAAACTACGTTATCCCTAGGTTCGATTGTACCTTCGATCTAATCAGACAACCGCTATATAGTCTTCGACATAACCACCGTGGGCTATCGTCAGCCCACAGAATGATCCAAATGGGGCTGGGAAAGCGGCCCAATATCTTCCACACTCATTCCCATAGGCAGGCGACATGCCGGCATTTGAGATACACCACTTCGTCTTGAGACACATGCCACGATGAAAATCAGTTCGCTGAGAAAACTCGAGCGTGCACTGCTGCGCGCCCTATATAGCGTATAGTGAAAGCACAGCCATCTTTTTTAGTGTGGGACCGTTCCTTGATATATTATACCCGGCATCCGCCAAATACCTTAGCCTGCAGTTCGATCAGGGCAACCCGAGCCGTAGCTCGAATGCGTCCCTCTTCCTCGAATATTACCAAAGCTGCGATCCGTTGCCGCGATTGTTGACGTCATCGTTCGCTTCGTTAGAAACCTGACCTATTCGACTGAGAAACAAAAGTATACTATACGGCCGTGCACTCCTGCTTAGCTTCAGAGAGATGGACGGCCCTTTGGTGAACGGCGCGTTCTCTTCCGTGAATCGAGTCGGAGAGAATTGATGACGACGACAATATATACCCGGCCTAGTACAGCCTTCCTGGGAAACACGAGATGGTCTTCGAGAAGGAAATGGAGAGAGAAAGAAAGAAAGAAAGCGAACACCAGAGGGACGAGATCCTTCCTTATTCACCGGCTTATAAGTAAGAAGTAGATAACGGTTGTTCTCCGGCCGGCATCGGCGGCCGTCGGAGTTATGGAAACTGCTGCTTCGGGGACGCGACTCTCAGGCTAATGGGCCGTCGACGAGCTCCCGTTCCTCGCATGCGGGAAAAGAAATCTCTCCTCTTCCATTTCAATCATCTGCAATCGTATACCTCCCGGTTCTCCGCGCTCCGCAACCACCGGCTCACTCCCGGCGTACGCGGCTGTCTTGTTGGTATTGCTGGATGTTTCGGAGGCATCGTGAGTGCAGGCAGAGCATTTGGTCGCAATAGCTACGTAGGTACTCTAGATTCTTTTTTTATCTTTGTTTGAAAGGTAGCTACAGCCATGTAAGGGGGTACACAAGCAGTGCATGGTTTCTTGACAGAACGAGGCCACCTTGCTTTTTCTCTAAGGAAGATGCGCGGATCCACAGTTTCTCTCCGCGACGCAACCACCAGTGCGGACCCCCTCTAACAAAGGATATTCTTGGTGACTTTCATACGGCGCGATTCGTTGGAAGACAAGCAACAGACGCGTATTAGTCGCATGAGACTCACGGTGGCGCACACGAAACAATTAATTTCAAAATTTGGTGGGCATAATCGCGCACGCAACCCGCACCCACCCACTCACATGCCCCCCTCCCCCCCGCTCGCTCCAAACACACACACACACACACACACACACACACACACACACACACACACACACACACACACACACACACACACACACACACACACACACACACACACACACACACACACACACACACACACACACACACACACACACGCCTATGCACGCAAACGTCAGTATGATTATAATTCCCCGCAGTACTCGCTCTCTGGTCGTCATACAGAATGAAATTGCTGCGCCGCATCTGGCGTAGCCCAACGCAATAGGTCATATTAATTAACATTATTGGGGAAGACAAACATAGCGTAGTGGGGACAATTCCAGCCCATCAAATGGATTCACTAGACTATATTGATTTATGATCATGTTTATACTCGATGAGACAGCCGATCCATGCAAACTATGGGAGACATAGAACGTTTTGCTTATAGAAGTAAAGAATAAAAAAAAAGGATTACGAGAAGAGCAGGAGAAGGCAGAGTCGTGTAAGAAAGAAAGAAAGAATGAAAGAAAAAAAAAAGAAAGGAAGAAAGAAAGAGGAAAAGAAAGGAAAATAAAGGAAGAAAGAAAGGTACGATAATCGCGGACACGTTGACGCTTTTAGAAGCGAAAGCAAACTCTACGCGAGCACGTGCGCGTGGAAGCGAGCCCCCAACTTCAACTGCCAGTCACGTGCACGTCGCTAGGCGAATTCTCGCCCGCAAAGCGGCTGCGTCGGCCGCCGACAGGAATGCCAGATTGCGGTGGCGGCACGGAGGTGGAAGGCGGGGATAGGCCTACGCCATGCACCGCAGATGGCGGGGCATCGCTGACAATCTGCCGCCGTCGCCAGGATAACAAGCGCATCAGCACAGTAAACGGAGGGGACGCGACGAAGCCCCCTTGTGGGTGCAGGGGTGGGAGGGGGGTACTTTAAAAGGGGGGGGGGGGAGTTGAAACCTATTTGATTCCTCCTCGACCCCCATTTCAACCCCGTCTCCCTTCCTTACTACAGAGACACTTTCTTGGTGCACGTGGAAACCTCATTACATCACGGTGTCCGTGATTTCTTCTCTTATGTATTCTATCTTTCCAGTTTCACCTTAGCTTTCTCGAGGATGCCTGTGTGGTCTTTTGTTTCTGATGTGACAGCCGGAGTGGCGCGAGAGCTCACCGCGGGTTAGTGGTTCGCGCCTAGCTGTTGACAAGCCGAGTTGGAGATGACAGCTGCTTATACGCGATATGACTCTCGGAGCAGCTGCAATCCCTACGCCCCCCTTATTGTAAATACGCAGCAAGCGATTTGAAATAAACACCTGCCTAGCATTACCGTGGAATGAAGTGTAGAAGTACGATATATTTTATGTTCTTTTGATGAAAAAAAAAGGAATATACACGCTCGAATGATGAAAATCGTGCAATCGTGAGAGCAGGCAGGAATAAAGGCTGATATAATCTTACGTTATACTTATAGTTTATGGGATAGGCCCCGTCTGGACTTGTCAGGGGCGTAGCCAGACATTTCTTTCAGGGGGGGGGGGGGGTGAAGGGGGGGGTGAATTCGACACGCGATAGAGTTAAGGAGCTCGTCTCACAGAAATTCTGGTGTCGGCGTTGGTGTCGGCGTCGTTGTTGTGAGCGAGAAAACAGCGTCGTCCGAGAGCGAAAAATCGAGAAAGGTGCACATAAAATAAATAATAAAAATATTCGGTTCGATGATGTTCGTGAGTGCACTTGTAAGTGTCGTGTACACATGCAAAACTATTTTTTTTTTTTTTGGGGGGGGGGGAGTATCCTTCCCCCCTCTCTACAACAATGCACCGGTTATCTGCCGCACGGCTCCATTTTAACGATAGCGCTAAACAGCTACTCTCGCAGAAATTCCGCTGTCGGTGTCGTTGGTTGTTAGCGGGAAATCAGTGTCGTCCATGTGCGAAAAATCGGGAAAGACGCACATAAAATAATAATAACCTTCGGATCGAGTGAGAATCGAACCCAGGCCTCCTGCGTGGCAAGCAGGTGTCCTAGCACAGAGCCACGGCATTGCTTGAAACAGCTTAGGAGAAAAACGCAATACAGTGAAACCTCGGTGATACGATCACAGCTCATACGAATTTCGGGGTGATACGAATTTGTCGTTGGTCCCGGCCAAGGCCCATTGGCCTGCAATGTAATGGAGTACGGTTGTTGCGAACCGATTTTCACACAGCGACGGTTGATACGAACGTACGCTACCGCCCATGGGTACGAGGTGGTGCTGTCCGCGCTATCGCGGAAGACGCGACAAGCACGTGCGAGCGCGCGGGAACGCCAGCGTGGGCATGCGTGCCGCACCGTCAAATCGTCAGAATCACGGTGTAAGAAAAACACTTTTCTTACGGTGAGAATAAACCTTCAGACTCATCACGGCCTCCCAGACTGTGTGTACGAATCTTTGAGGATCTTATGTGCCTCCGTGTGCCTTCGCGCTTAGATTACACAGGTCATTAGCGCCATGCTTTTTTTTTTTCTATCGCGTCGACGCGGGCTGCTGTCGTTGTACTGTGTTTACACGTGCCTGCCTCGTGCATCAGACATCCTATGAGAGGTGGACGAGGGCCGAAAGAAGGCGAGGACGGTCTTGGCGAAGGAGTCGGGCCTCACAGCGTCAACATGCGCGACCGTTGAGGTCGCACTTGTGCGGAAACGGCCGTAAATCTCCGAAAAAACAACCCAAACACCCGCGATAACAAAATCATAACACAGGACCGTGGTTCTGCAATTTCGTGGCCTTGATCCATCGCATAAAAGCGCTTCTTTTGTTACTTTCGCTGTTGTCGTGCAATAAAATTTTGAAGGGGCTACTGCTGTCACAACGCACCTGGTTCGGTAATCAAACACGCGCGTACGGGCCGCATATTTACGAGTGCTGGTATGATTGCCTACATCTAAAAACCTAACTGACAATCATTCAGGGTTCTTGCTGACGTTGCTGCGGCCCCGAAAAACAATAAATGAAAATGTACGCCAGCTTTCTTTTGTCGCATGCTGATTTTCCATGCTTTCTGGTGATACAAATTTCGGATGATACGAATATTTTTGGTCGTCCCGTGAGATTCGTATCACCGAGGTTTCACTGTATTAAGGTCACGTAGTGGGAGGAGTCTCCTTAACGCTTGCAATATCGCGTGACAGAAGCGTAGAATCGCGTCAGGCGTCAAAACATGTTAATTGCGCAACGAGTGGGTGTTTTAAAGGCCCTCCCATTACAAAGCGCTCAGACATATTTAATCATCATTGTCAGCAACGGCATCAACAAAGTGTCGAGCTGTGCAGGCGGTCGTGGCACCTTATACGGGCGCGTAGTGGGTGCCTCGAAGATTCGCGAAAGGAGGAACTATGGCGTAGTGGGCACTTCGCAACTGCACTTACAGTAGGCATTCTAGGATAGTTTGGAACGGCCAATGTTACGCGCACAGACGTTCGTTTCCTTGCGGCGCGGTTGAGGCGTCCACCAGTCGCTTTGGATGGAGGCGGAATGTTATAGAGGTCCGTGTACTGTGCTACGTCATGAAGAACACCAGATGGTCGAAATTTCCGGAGCCTTCCACTAAAGCGTGCCTCATAATCATATCGTGATTTTGGTACGTAAAACAACAGATATTCTTCTTCTTCTTCTTCTTCTTCTTCTTCTTCTTATTATTATTATTATTATTATTATTATTATTATTATTATTATTATTATTATTATTATTATTATTATTATTATTATTATTATTATTATTACGATGTTTAGACAGATTCGTGTGCTGCGCTTTTCTTTCACGGTAACAAATCAGTCGCAGATAATTCCATTGTACTATATATCAGTCAACAGGCCCTGGTATTTGTGCGCATGCGCTATGTTTACATAACAAAGAGCACCGTCGAGTCGCATAACGAAGCGCGTTGTGCCATTAAAGAAAATCATAATGCACACAACGCCGAGATACGCATCTCTGCGCGACGAAGTTGCACCCCCCCCCCCTCTCCGACAAGCCACCGGCGCCGTCGGTGTTTTGAGCTCACCGCGCCCGGCCGCCAACCCCCCGACGTTGGGCTGCCGCCCGCGCCAACTTATGCGAGAGCACGGGTGAATGAGAATGCGTTTGGCTCGGCGAGGCGAGCCTGGCGTCAGAGCTCATGGCTGGCTTGGGGGGACGGGACGCGGGAGTGCGTCAGGGATCCTTTATTTTGAAACGCCCCGCCTCTGACTCTCGGGTTTAGAACGGAGAGCGCCCCGTGCTTGAGCGATGGGCTGAGGCGAAGATGAAAATTTGCCAAACACCATTTTGTGAACAGCAATGTACAGGATTGAAACGAATTGACGCTTGTAACGTTATTTTGTTATTTCACTGCGCTGTGTATATGCGATATTGTGCATTGTGGCCCGCATCGTAACTGCTGTGTTTCTTTTAAATTCAAGTGAACACAAGTTTTTTTTATTTTTTTTGCCAATGAACTGAGGGTACTCGGTTGGCAAAATATTTGGACCATTCACATGAGTAGCTAGTTATCGGTCCAGTCTAGCGCATGATAATTACGAAAAACAAGTTTAGCAGCAGAGGTGTAGTTAATTGGTGCACAGAGAGGTTAACAAATTTAAAGGGTGTAGATTATATATATATATATATATATATATATATATATATATATATATATATATATATATATATATATTATATATATATATATATATATATATATATATATATATACATATATATATATAATCTGTTTACAAATATCACGTGTGCAATGTGACATTATTGTTGCGAAAATTCCCTTGACGTTTTCGTTGTAACGTCATGGGACATATGACTTGTATGTGACAACGTAAATTTATGTAGTGCTTTCCACATATTGTTTTGAGAGTTTCCTTGTTGTGTGGTATATTTCCTTGTTATTTGATATATTTCTCGATAAGGTAAGGCGTGCGAACACTGACACTGCAGAAGAGAATGGTGCAACACAAGCGGCGTCTATCAACTGATAGGTCGCGCCGTGGAGGAAAAGAAAGTAGACACAAGACTGAGCATGCGCAGATAAGCTATGTATGTACTTTCTTTCCCGCCGCAGTGCGCCCTTGAAGTGAATAGACGGCGTTTTCATCGTTTTTATTCTCTTTCGAATCTGCACGCCTTAAATTGTTTCATGATTAATGTCTACCAACTATAGCTCAATTATCTGTCGTTGCAAGTGATACAATTGTTGACATTATTGGTTTGAGAGGGTGTCCCTGTAATATTGCGGTGATATCATGACTTGTCTGTGACACCGTAACTCTACGGTGTATACCGCGTAACTAATGTCTTGCCACATGTGATGTTTTTTTTTGTTTTTTTTCGCGTGTGTACATGGAGTATTCGAAAGTGCATACGTTTCTGACTGCTGGCAAACAGCATCATGGTTATAGCGGGTTGTACTGATGAGAATTAGTTATCCCGACGGGAACAGTCCACATTGGCAAAATAAACGCGAAACCAGGTCGCTAGGAAAGTAGGGGAATAAACTAAAAACAACGCGGTATACGGGAAGACCTACCGCCAATATGAAATTAACTTCACTACTTAAACAAGCACAAAAAAGAAACAGGAAATACAGAACATTGCGGTGGGCATCGAGAGACAGTTTCTTTCTTAGTGAACTTTATGTTATTGCTCTTCTCGATGTATATTGATAACGCTCCACAGAATATGTCGCCCGAAGTCCTACGTGCTGACAAAGCCTCTTTTTTAATTACGAAGCAGCGACGCCAAGAACAAGCAGGAAATGACGAGAACGAAAGAAAGCTAGGTGATATGAAGAGCGAGGCTCTAAGGAACAAGGGCGTAGCCAGAGGGGGGGTTGGGGGGGTTCAAACCCCCCCCGAAATTTTTCAGTTTTGCTTGCGTATATATACACACACCCATACAAACGCACGCACGAACATACATAAAGTATGGTTGAACCCTCCCCGAAAAAAATTTCTGGCTACGCCCCTGCTAAGGAAGGAAGGAAGGGACAGGAGAGAAAGGAAAGGCGTGGAACCAGTCGAGAAAAACTGGCATGCTACATTAATTTAGGGGAAAAAATATAGGAGTTTGAAAGTTAGGGGTAGAAAGAGAGAGAGCAAGAGGGAGAGGGGGAGCACACACACACACACCAAGTCACGCTCCTCACACTCACGATATCACTATCGAACTATAACCGCCGATGCAAGTCCGTTGTCTTCAAGAATTTTAGCAATGCCCCGTGGAAAGAAGAAAGTTCGGTAAGGGACACAAGCGACGAAACGAAAACTGATAAGCGCGCGGCAACCCAAGTGGCGGCGGTGCACAAAGGAAAACGCGCGCAATAAAACGCCCCCCCCCCCCCCCCCCCAACGCGGTCTGTCGAAAAAGCACCACTAAGCGCACCGCGCGTATAGAGTGCTCGCTGAAAAGCGGACAACGGAAAGGTGGAATGGAAAATGAAGGAAAGTGACATGGGGGTTGGGTAAGGCGGACAGGGATGTAGGGAAATGGGAGTAGGGTGAGTGGGGGGAAGAAGGGTCGCTTTACTTGCAGAGAAGGAGGCGACGCAACGACACAGAAACTGTGGCGACCTTCGCAGGGAGCCGTCTGACGTCACCGGTAGATTCTGGGTTATAGAAGCGGGGGTGGGGGGGGCGGAGAGGAAAAAGGGAGAGGGGAGCAATTGCGCGCGCAACCTTGAAGTGCGCCTCGATCGGGGAGGTAGGGAAACGTGTAAGAATGGGGAAATCGGGAAGACACGCGGGTGGGCCGTGAATGCGCCAAGCGGCGCGGAACGAACCGCAGAAAAAAGGCGCGTGCGAAGCTCGTGCGCTGTGGCGACGTCTGGCGGCTAGGAACGAAGTAAGAAACTGAAAGAAAAAGGACAACCCACGGACGTGTGAATAAAGGGGCTCCTGTTCCTGGTATCTAAAGCCGCACCTGGCTGGTCATGGACCACGTTCATTGTGCGGAGCATGTGTGTGGTCCGTATCAGGTTGCAACGCGCTTGACGAGTATAGAGTATTGTAAATGCTCGCGGCATAATGGGAGTTGAGTCAAATTTGTCTGTATCCTATATATAAGAAGGGGCAGCGGTCGACATACGACAAAGGTGAAAATAGGAAGCAAAAAAGATAGGAGACGCGGTGTGAGCTCACGAGTGAAATCATTTGTGCGAATACTTAAATAGTGGTTAAATAAAAAGTAAATTTAGGGGTTTAACACGCAAAAAAAACAGTACCATTATGAAGCACGCCGTTATGAAGGGCAAAAGAATAATTTTGACTACCTGAGGCTCCCTGACGAGCACCTAAATCCGCAAGTACGCGGAGTTTTCTTGCATTTCGTCCACATTGAAATGCAGATGCCGTGGTTGAGAATCGAACCCGCGCCGTCGAGCTTAACGGCGAAACACTATGAGGTAAGCTATAACGACGATTTAACTAGTAGTTAGAATACAGGGATTTAGGTATTGAGTACTTAGAGCTACGGCATGCGTACGGAAACACGAACTGGTACATAAAAAAATAACGCAATTGTGTTATCGGACCATTGCGCGCCTAAAAGGCCCTTTTCGGTACACTTAAAGCCGCTTGGGACGTAACAAAATATTTGGGTACACAAAAGTAGCGCTATCGGAAGCAGTGCATATCGAAAGCCGCGACGCAGTGACTCGAGAAAGCACTGATCTTGAAATCATAAAAGGTCAGGGCGCGTATTGAGGAAGACATATCACCCTAAATATTTTCGCGACAGAATATTTCAGCCAATCACGATGCGGGACATATTATCAGCGAAGCCGGCTGGACCAATAGGAAAACGCACTTACGAAAGAGAAGTATTGCGAATTCGGCCCCCGATTGAATAATCCTGTACGGCGAATGTGTATAAGAGAATTCGAATGGCATTAAGGTGGTACTGTTGTTCGCATGACAGCGTGCGAATGGCATTATAATATAGTGACGTTATTCTAGTGTGCAATGCACAATGGCATAATAGCGATGCAATTACGATGAAATGCGACACGTAATGACATTAACTACTTGTTGCCAATTCTCTGTGGCACCGATAAGATTACTGAATCGAGAAAATCAACAAACGCCGTTATAACGATAAACGAGAACCGACTGCGCAGGAGTCTCCCTCAGAATTGTATGGACTCGCTAAGAGCAAAAGGCTGTTATTGTCCCCGCTGCGAGCTGAAAACTCACGTACACGAGGCGCCTCTTCTTTAGGAAATCGCACTTAATCCTCTTTTCGCGCACCGTTTGTGACATAAATACAGATTAAGCGACGTCGACGACGGATGCCAGCACGACTATAGAATGGATGAAGAGAGTCCTATAATACGCCGTACGTTGTTTTCGCGCTACAATTGTTTTGTCTTGTCATCCCAACTATGGGTCTCCCTCCAGAGATTCACTCTCTCAACTGCCTCGCGTCTAGGCTTCATTCTAAGCCTCGTCGCGGAGGGTTGAGTTCTTTGGTTTCAGCGACGCCTATTCCCTTTTGCACTGCGAGAATCGTCGTCATAATAGATCGATATACGCCGCAAAAAGCTCTTGAGTGTACTTGGTCGCTCAGGTATGGCCGGTAACTTATAAGACCCAGCGAGTGCTTCTTTGTAGGAAACAAACCTGAGAACAAGAAAACAGAACAGCCCTTCTTTCGCTCCAATGGCGGTAAAGTGGCGAAAAGCCTTCGGGGCGGCTTTTACTCGATGCTGGGAGGGAGGCCGTTGAGTTTATATCAAAATTTTGCCGGACGTCAGTCGCCGAAGCGAGATTGATAGAAATACACCCCGCGGGGTGTTGCGAGAGAAAGCGATTGAGAAAGAGTGAGAAGTACAACCGACTCGATCCAAGTCGCTCTGGAAGCTTTTTCGTGTCTCCCAAGAAGCTTAGCTCCCGCGCGATCTCGCGAGAAGAAAGCAGCAGCGCCGCGCAGCGGCGGATCTTCAAGATCGCGGCGGCGTTGCTGATTTCCCGGACGCGTTGTTTTCTTGCATCGATGTCGAAGCCATAGCTTATTCGGTCAGAACTTTCTCTTGTTTTTCTAACTCTGTCACGGCCTTCTTACTCCCATCCTCCTCTTCTTCCTTCAAGAGCCTTTGAGGAGTGAAGCTATTGCTTTCGCTTTCATACAGCCTAGAAATGGAAAAGCCTTGTACGTAGACGAAATCGTGTTTCTCCGAGGATTTCTGTCGCCTCGGGTGGCGCGACAAGTGACCCCAGAATCCATGACTTCTGATATGATCGAATAAGGTTTCCTGCACCTCCCTCACCGAATATCGGATCGGCTTTGAGGAAAGCGAAAGCGAAGACTATACTGCCATTGGTTCTGTTCCTTAAACGGCTGAATCTCTGTGCTCGTTCTCGCATTCGCCACGTGATTCGTATACTTTGATCTAATAACCCTAATCCTGACTTTGTTAACTCGGCAGGAGCGACGCAGGCTCACTTGATCCTTTTCGCGCGTTCCGTTTGTTCCTTCCCGATGTTTCGTAATATATGCCACGCCGGCTGACCGAACGCGCAGGTTGTATTGCAACGTGGGTGGGACTATGCACCCCAGCCAATGGCGAAGACGCTTTATAATCGGCATCGAATAACCACGAACAGAATCGCTGTGCTTAGCCGTAAACGTGTATTTTCGATACGTTGAATGTTGCGTCGGGAAGATGCATGTTTAGATTATCAGAGCTTGAAATGGATGCACTCGGTTCTTGGGCGTAGGACAGACGAAAAGGCTAACAAACGAAATGGTATTACTAAACCAGCATGCCAAAGAGAAATGGTACTACAATTTTTTCCAGTGCTTACCCGGATATTGTTTAATGAGTGGGAATGATTACGCAGACAAGGCTACTTGGGCTTCACATCAAGAACGCAGTGTTCCCATTCCAGCCTCAAGGAGAGACTCTGTAGGGCAGCTTCACCGCCTGACGTACGCATTCTCATTAGCAAAGTGGCACACTTCTAATACAAGGTCAACACCAGGCTACACGGACCTAAAATCGTTCTCCGCGACTGCGCACTACATCATATTTCGCCAGTATGAGACTGCTTCTGGGGCCGAATTCACAAAGCTTTTTGTTCATAAGAGCTCATTGCCATTGTCAAACCGGTTCCGCTAATGATATGCGCAGTAATAGGATTGGCTAAAGTTTTCTCTTACGACCAACTCTATCGTAAGGCGTTTTTTTTTTGTGAATTGGGGCCATGTGCCAGCTCAGCTATGGCTAAGAGTTGTTATCACGAAGGCTTACACTACACAAAACTGACGGTGCCGTGCTATCAACTATAGGAATGATTCGTCACAAACTTCCACCAACCAGCACTAATTAAATGAGGGAAATTAGCCTCAAATAAGGTACGTGTCATGAATCACGACGCGGGATGGAGGCACCTTTCAATGGGACACGGGCAATTGGTGACCACCAGGGTATGTTTTCTGTCTGCTAGCTGACGTAGCTGGGATGACTATGGGAAAGGCACCCAGTCAAGTTAATTATTTGTTTTAAAGGGCCCCCAAGCAACCCCTGAAATTTACAAGGAACAAGCGCGTTATTTCCCCTGGCGTGTCCCGTCTTTACGGCACGATTCCTGACGCCACCAGTCTGTTCACGTGACGTCATGAGGAAATAAGCTCTTTATTGGTCCATATACGAGAAACGTCAGTTGTCACTTGTCTCCTACCCTGCTTTGCCATGCAGTCGCACGCCACTTCTGCCTTGTCTCGCATGACTGTCGTGCGCCATTAACTGATTTCACTTGGTATTGTGCGTTTTCGACTGCGCGAGCGGAGGTAACAGCGTGTAGCAGAAAAGCGCGAAATCCTGATAGGCTCAACGCTTAGTGCTGATATTTTCCACCTATTTTATCAAGAAATAAAGGGTTCGGAGCCGATAGCGCCTGTAGGAAGGGTAGTAAAAGCGAGGAACAAACCACTCTCATCCTTGAACACGGAGTGGTTTAGGAGCCCTTCAAATGCCAGGAAGGGCATTACGTGATGGTATGGACTGTGCATTAGTTTGAAGAGGACAGGGTTGAATATAAGCACTGCGTTGGTGGGAAAGTTATTTCAATCCTTCGGTATTCAAATGAAGAATGCGGAAGCATGGGTGACAATACGGGCTTCAGTACACTCTAAGAAAAAAAAGAGTCAAAAGAGGGTCATGGAACCGTGACTCTGTTCGGGCGTCCATGTGACCCCTTTTGGAAGGTACAGGCAGAGAAAAAAGGGTTAGCATTTTTGAAAGGAGTCACTGGACGCTCCTGAAGCGCGTTTCGATTGGCTTCCGTCATGAAAGAGCCGCCGTATACGCCATATATATCGCGCGCTTGCCCTTTGGCTCCGTTGTGGCGCGTTGCTCGCCGACGGAGACGGGTTGGCGCCGGGGTGGCGCGCCGCTTCTGGCTTCTCTCTCAGTCGTCTCAGTCAGTCTCAGTGTCTCAGTCTCCTCGTCTATTGGAATGTGTTGCGTGGTTGCGTTGATAGCGCGGATTGCGTGTCTTGAAGTTTCATCAGTTTCATGTCCATGCGCGTCTTCGGTGGTGTTGACGCCGGCTCCTTGCACGAAGTGACGCTTGGAGGGCGGAATATCCATGGAGCTGCGGATACGGACGACGGGCGCCAGTTAACGGTGAGTGTACTGCTTTCGTAGGCACTAATTGTACAGCTTTAGCTGAGCGTCTGCAGCAGCTCTGCGGAAGTTGTCTGCCAGCCATTTCCAACAGCAGCCTGTGTCCGCGGGGCTGTTGCGGATGCCCAACTAAAGCTGTCAGTTAACGAGTTGCCACCGTTATGCGCGTTGCTGTACAAGCTCCCATAAAGTGAGCGATGCAAACAATTATCAAGGGTCATTTCTTGCTGATCGCACGTTGTGTCTGCACTACTGAAGGTCCAAGATGTCGTTTTGAGATGCACTTTAGTCTACTTCATAATAACATTTCCATCGACCTTGAGTGTGCTGCGTGCTTCCGCGCGTGGGAACGTGAAAAAAAAAAAAGAAAGCCTGTGTACAGAACGCTCACACGCACTATATATAATGGTTTTTCTTGGCTTAAAGACGGTAGTTTGAGGTGCAGATATAGTAGGGTGGCTTCCAGAACGTACTCGGTAGTCATTCAAGTTGGACACGCCTCGCCGGTAAGACAAAAAAGCTGGAGACCTTCGACGGCGCCCGTTGTTTCGGCCGCCGCCGTGCACTTTTTTCCTTCGTTACTGTTTGCTGTTTTCATGGTTTGCCAACATCTGCGATGACGCTATAAGAGAATCAAGTGAGTGTACATGATTGTGGGAGTTATGTGTGCTAATTCTAGCATATAACATGTCTGATCTCGACGTAGACGGCGTCCGCACGCGCTGGGTGTTGTTCGGGCCCTTCGCATGTTTTTATCTGAGTATGGGTTACGTTTGTAAAACATGCGGTCAGTAACCGCTCGCGGCGTGCCCCTGACTGCCGGAGGATGTGCTTGGGTGTCGGGGTAAGCCGGCGCAAAACCGTGTTTATTCTGAAACCAAATTTTGAAGCGATTTCTCAAAAAAGAAGTGCTTTCATTCGTGTATAGCCAGTGCGTATTGCGACACGAGGTTCCCGCTGCCTTTTACGTGAAAAATTGTTTTCGTTGCGAAATTTGAACTAAACACTCGTGGCAGATGTGTGTACAATAACGGTGTGTTGAACAAAGGGTGGTTTTAAATACAAATAATGTGTGTGTTTTGGTTATTCCCAGAATCCCGGATCATTTCTCCCGCCTCTTCACTCCATTTGACAGCCACACTCGGGGAAACGAAGGTGCCGCTCTGGTCTGGCGACTCGCCGCTCGTGATGGGAAAATCAACAGCGGCGTTCGTCCTGTCAACGAGGCAGTCGGTCCTACATTTCTTTTGGTTGGACAAGACGACGTAGGAAAAGAGGTGAGTGGCACCCACGCAAAGGAGCCTAAACCAATTTCGTTTGTTGTTTAAAAGAGGCTCACATCATCGTGTGCTGCAAGTTTGGCGCCAAGTGACGTGTTACAAAAGGTACTATTTGCAAGTTGTGTTTTACACGAAAGCGGCAAAAAAACTTGGTTTCTTGCCATACGTGTTTGCATTTGTTGTTTTGTTGTGAGCCTTCATTGTGTCTATGTGAACCACTTATTTTGTAGGTTTCGCAAACCTTTACTGCAATTTCATTTTCTCATCATAATATCACGTTCTGCTTTTCAGATACCGTTTTTCATGGTGCTCACGCTGAACAGGAGCGACAACCTAGCAAGCCCTAAGTCTGATGCCTCCAGTCGTCACCACTTTTTCATTTATTCTTAATCATAATTTAAGGAATAAAGATTGAAACATGATGCCTATTTCTGCAGTTTATTTTGCACTATAGACCTTTTCCCAGACGGCTCCCTGGGCGCCGCCATTGTCCTCTCTGGGCTGCGCTAAGCAGGCGTGACCCCCCAAAAAATGCTCTGCCGAGACTGTGACGTCAGCCTTTTTACTCCCGCGCGCAGCCCAGCATGGCGGCGTTCTTCCTCTCCTGTGAAAAGGTCTATATGGCACTGTGCACACCAGTCACACATTTTAGTTGGCTATACTCATAGAAGCATGTAAATGAGGAATACCCAAACTTCTTAATTGGAAATCAAAGACCATCTTTACGCGCTTTCTATATAACTTGGCAGGAAAATATGTGTTGTTTTGCGAGTTTTATTAAAATAATGCTAAAACTGAACTATTCTTTTTTTGCAGTCGCTGGGCAGAACGGCAAGTATTATTGGACTTGCTTACTCCACTATTTTCAACAGTAGTCGCGCAAAAGTAGAGCAATGGTCCAATGAGTAGCTTAAAATACTTGTGGAGTCGCTTGACGCTTCGGTGTGGGTCAAGTTGACCCCCGTAGGAGTGTTACCGGCAAGAGCCTTCTGACTACGTATAAGTGGTAACGTGATCCTTCGGACGAGTCTTTCCACTCTTCCTAGAGGGTCAGGGGACTCCCTAGAGCGAGCCGACCCTTAAACACCAAGAGAGTCACCGTGACTATTTAAAGAGAGTCCTATACGTGGCAAGTCAGAACTCCCCGAAAAGAGTCATGCATACTCTTTTTCTTAGAGTGTAGGGCGCCCTATCTTGTCGTGGTTGGTGCAGCTCGAGGGACGGTTGATAGGCTGATACAGTGGTATCTGTTTTAGGCAAAGTGCCGACTAATTCGCGGAACAGAGCAACACAGGCGACTTTGATACACGCTAGTTCCAAGAACGCACGCACGCATTCCCGGGATTGAAGCCAAGTGATGAAAATATATCACTTGTA
The DNA here is from genome assembly GCF_013339695.2 of Rhipicephalus sanguineus. Taxonomy (NCBI): domain Eukaryota; kingdom Metazoa; phylum Arthropoda; class Arachnida; order Ixodida; family Ixodidae; genus Rhipicephalus; species Rhipicephalus sanguineus. Next base: position 124,209,171 of record NC_051181.1, read on the forward strand.
AGGAAGCCGAGCCTTGATGTCTCAAAGCAGCCCACGCTCAAACTCAAAAGTTCAGCGGACGTTTACGTAGAACTTTTTCTTCCATGCCTAGAGCCTTTCTCGTTAGTACTCTGCTCACTCAGCCTGGGTGGCCTGGACTATCCAACCGGTCGGGCAAAAAAGAAAGAAAGAAAGAATCGCATTCACTCTCAACCTGAATGCTTTCAATCTCCTCGCTCCGTTGTCTGGTTTCGCCGTACAGCACCCGCGTCGTGAGACGAAGCCCAGCTACGAGACAACAGCCGGGCCTTCAGTCGGATTGGAGCCGAGTAAAACGGAGGGGGGTCTCACAAAGAAAGCGAGGAATACGTAAGGAAGGGAGCGTAAACACGAGCAAGCGGAGGAAGAATAGAAACCAATTGTACGTCCAGGGTGTGCCGCAGATACGCAGTGGCTGGAGCTCGTATAATTCAAATGGAGAGAAGGCAGTTGCGTGCGCTCACGGCGATCCGTCAACGTCACGGCCGCGGACGACCCTTCCAAAAAGATGCGCACCACGCAACCGGCCTCGGTGCGAAACTCGCAGGCACGCGCCTTCTATGGTTTTGGTATAGGTGCTCCCATGTGCGATGAGCGGGGATACAAAACGCAGCCGCGCGGTACGGCCCCGTCGATGAAGTTGAGACCCTCCTTGGATGCGGCAAACCGTGCATGCCTGTAAGAGATTGCGCAAGACCGCGAAGTCCCGAAAACGAGAGGATTCAGACTTTGAAGCAGGGCTTGCTTGATTCACAACGAAAGGAGTTGTCGGGGAAGCTGCTTTATAAACTAGTTGTGCACACAGGCTGCAGATATTGTGTCTGTATTCTCTCCTTCAAACCTTTGAACGCAAATCAGTACAGACGCCTGATATCGAAGATGCAGTTGTAGGTTTGCTTGTCTATCAGACGGACAGACATCGCCAGTAATCTCCAGTAGTCTTTAACGCAACACGCAATGTCAAAGATTACTGGGGGGGGGGGGGGGGGGGTTAGTATACGATGACTAGGTTACGAGAATGCCGCAAAAGCAGATGTTATCCCTTAAAATAGCTAACTACAGTAAAGAAAAAAAAAAAGAAGGATTGTAATAACTACTACAGCTTAGATCGCAGTGGAATCGCCGCTGCTTTTGTACAGAAACAAACAACTCCAAAAGAAGCTACACTCTTACGCATCGTGCTCCCTCGAAACACAAATAAGCATAAGATTCGGTAGGCGACATGTCAGGCGGGCGTTTACTGTGTATAACCGCGGATTGTGCACAATGCTCTGTGGAACACCCTCGGCGACGGCGTTCTTTCGAATTGAACCTCCCGCAGAGCGCGTAATCAAGTGGACGCTGCCCACGCACAACACAGCCTCCTGCTGCTTCTATGTAACGAAGGCCGCACCGAATCCCGCAAAGAAAACAGCAACAACGCAATACGGAGCGAAAGCGCGTTTTGTGGAGATTGAAGACCAATCCAGGCACGGCGTCCTTCGGCTGGCGGAGCCATCTGGATATAGAAAGCAATTCCTCGGCTCTGCTTTTCGAATATACCATACCGAAGGCATACACACGTGATTGTATACATGTGCGTACGCAGTTCCGTGGTTTCTATATGCTATCCGTCTTCGGAACATTTTACTGCACTCCTGTAGTATGAGAAACGGCGGGAGTCTATTATAAAGGTACCGGAGAAGACGGGACATCACGTGCACATCTTATTTTAGCATGGTTTCTGCGATCTAGAACTCGGCCGAGATAAGAATACTGCGAAACGTCCGCTCTGTCGTGCGCAAATTGAGGCAGACGCGTAGGAGGGAGTTCGGTGGTGAAATTCACTTTGCTTCCAGGTCTACGCTTTTTTAGACTCTTTCCTCCTAAGGACATTCGATGAGGCGCTTTCTAACGCGGGTCTTATAATTGATACCCTGGAAATTCGTCTCTTAGATGCGAGAGCGTGTGGGCATAAACCAGTGGAATCACACCCATTGCTTCGCAAGGTTATCTCATGCCCTCTCTGTTCTAGCTCGCCTTGACCATAGATCCATGTCGCCGTAAACAATCATCCTGGAATGCCATTCTGAAAAGTCATCGAGGATGAAGGCAACGAAGGCATTGCCGAAGGTTTTAAGGACAAGAGACTTGTACGCGTGGCTGTAGAGTTATAGTGAAGCCGTATAACGCAGAAGACTGACGCAGAACTGTGACGTGGTGTGTGTGTGTGTGTGCACGTGATCTATCTATCTATCTATCTATCTATCTATCTATCTATCTATCTATCTATCTATCTATCTATCTATCTATCTATCTATCTATCTATCTATCTATCTATCTATCTATCTATCTATCTATCTATCTATCTATCTATCTATCTATCTATCTATCTATCTATCTATCTATCTATCTATCTATCTATCTATCTATCTATCTATCTATCTATCTATCTATCTATCTATCTATCTATCTATCTATCTATCTATCTATCTATCTATCTATCTATCTATCTATCTATCTATCTATCTATCAAACTCCCCCATCCCTTTCCCCAGAGTAGGGTAGCATACCGGTTATTCCAAGCACGTTAACATGTCTGCCTTTCCTCCCTCTCCTGTTCTCCTTCCTTACCACATACGCCTAGCGACGAATCACCATCGCCTTCCTCGAAAAAAGGAAGCAAACTCTCTCTCTCAAGTTTAGAGCGTTCGTTACGACCGCATTGTTCCGTGCTGGCTGGGGCGGCCGCTCTTTTTCTCTCTCCTGAAGAATGTACTGCACACATTGCTAATGGAGGAGTCCTACTCTCGATACGGCCTCATTGCTTTTCGTGCCGGCAGTCAAATAATGGCGGCGTTTTTTCTTCGCTTCTGGAAATATACTATATAGTCTACACACTAATGGAACGCTCCTTCGATCGTGGCGCCGAACAGTCAGTGCGGTCGAAGCCGATCGCTCTCAAAGTCCTCGTTAATGCCTTCCATTATGGCTCTTTTTCTTTCGTAGAAAATGAGCAAACAAGAAAAAAAGGATTCCAACGCGATCGAGGGGTCCCTCACGTCCAAGACTAAGCGCCGTTCAAAATTGCGCCACTTCGTTTCCCCTTCTCCGTCGAGACGCAGGAGCGTGTCGTTCGACAAATGAGCCGTACACCACCACGGCGTGGCCTCTGGTGCGACAAGTGCTCGCGAACTGGCTCGCTGGCCGGCTGGCTGGCGTTGGCTTGTCGCGGCTATTTCGCACGCTCCGATGGACGAGCCATCCATTGCGTCGCACCGTGGCGGCAGCAAAAAGAGTGTGACCTAGGCGCCGCCACCGGTTAAGCGAGTGGCCGTGTCGTGCGCGCGCGGCCCGAAATTACCGTTCAATGTGCTCCATTTGCGCCCACGCATTAGTATAGAGGACGTATATAACTGGCTATACCGCTCTGCTGCGACTCCGTGCGTGGTGCGTACGCGCGATGCTGGCTTTGATATCGTCGTTTCTCGGCCGTGGCGCGACATCTCGGGTCTTTTCGATAACTACGAAATATATAGCAACAGGAGGACAAACAGAAAAGAAATACACATAGTTCAATAGGGAGTTCCAAGTGGAGTAACGATCGCGTACAAAGCTTTCATGGTATGTCACAACATGGCACGCCTGGTATGGTTTGCTTTTCAGCAAAAATAGACAAGAATAAACAGGGCGTGAAGCCACCCGATGCAGCTTGGTTAGTTCTGTGACCCTTAAAACAATGAATCAGCGTATTAGCCACGTAGCTTAAGAGCAGCAAGGTTACAATTCAAGCAGCGCTACAAAAGTGCACGACATTTGTACAACTGAAAGAAAGAATCCAGAAACGGAGTGACAACGTGTCGAGGAAGCAAAGCGTTGCAAAACTACTAAGCTTAAAAGACCGCTAAATACACAGAAAAAGTCGGGTGCATCGGTAACTGTTCTTGTTTAATAGATAGCTGTAGCTTAGTGTCAATGTTTTTTCTAGTATAGTGCTGCGACTACAAGTTAGAGCACAAACGGTGCCATAACTTGTAGTATGCATGCGCTATACGTATATGTGGACCTGTTTGCATGGTGGTATAACCGTAACCACAGAGCGCTAACACCGCTACAAATTTCCTCAAATAACGGCGCTGTCCTTGAAGGATACACATAAAAGCATACGCCCTGTGTGTCCATCTATATCTTGTCCGGTACAACTCTAAATGTCTGCGGCATTTCCTCCTCAAAGGTGGATGCACACAGGCCTGCACCAATGGGCGCGCACTGCGGACTGACGTCATGAGCTGGGAGGCCGGTAGCCCCCCCCCTCCCCCTTCGGATAAGATTGCCGAATTTCATTAGTCATGGAGGCGATCCGCTGCCGCGCTTCGGTCACTCTCCGGACTTCTTGAGTTGTGTCCTACTATATGGACTTCCACCCTATTGATCCCGTAATATCAATATAACACTTTAGTACATACAACGGCATGAGATGTAAGTTCATTCTGTGCCCGCGCAGGTCACGCTGACACGTGTGCACGTGACTTCTGAGCGACTGGCATCGAGACTAAGCACCAGTTTCCGAAGCATGCTTGCCCCTGCGGCTAGAGTGTAGGGAAGCATACGGAGTATGTAGAGAAGAATCGCGTGCAGAGAAGGATAAGGAACTTAAGAAGTCCAGAGAGGCCCGCCCAGACGACCGAAGCACGGCAGCGGATCGCCTCCGCGACTAAAGAAATAGTCCCGCTCGTGCACTCAGCTATGTTCTCCGAAGGGCGGAGTCGCCGGCCGTCCGGCCCATGACGTCAGTCTGGGGTGCGTGCCCATTGGTGCAGGCGTGTGTGCATCCGCCTTCGAGGAGGAAATGCCGCGGACTTCTAAAGTTGTATCCGAATACAGGTTGCTACCAGCATCGCGTAGCAACCCGTATCTCAGAGGTCGCCATGGGTCCGGTGCCCTCTCGCAAATATCGCGCATGCGCGATGTCACCATATTCTCATCAAGGAGGCTTGTTCCGCTGCTGAGATTGGCGATAGTGTTCGACTCCTTGGCATCCACGAAACGGTATATCTCAAAGCTTCACTTTATTCAATAATCCGAATACTTTAGTGCTTTACAAAAAAGAACTAAGACGAAGAGAAAACGCGGATTTGTGTTCCCACCGTCTAAACATTTCATTCGTTCAGATTTGGGGCATTTTGCAGCGTGGATTATAACTGCGATGCTGTTGTCGTGCCTCGTACGACCGTCATGCCACTCATATCATCTACACACCATGCTCCCTCCATCAAGTTGCAGCATCCTCTTGTCATCCCTCCACCTGCACTACGGTGTAAGATATATACTGAACATCCCTAGCACCTTGTCCTGCTCCCACAGAGCAAAAAGTGAACAAAACAAGAAGCTATTCTCCTGCAGGCCTCCACACTACATAGATACTTCGAAAACTTTGTCATGTTCGTCTCGGTCACCATATCTCTCGGCACGCCGACATTTTTGCCGTCATGAGTGACCGCCTCCAGCGTGTCCACAGCGGCGTTGCTGCCGCGTCCGCAGCGAGCGCGCAACCTACTGATGAATCGTGACGTCGCGCCGAAAGGAAAACGTGACGTATGGCCACGGTTCTGGGTTGTCCGGCACACGGTAATAGGGCAGCCCCGGGCCCGAGCCCAGAGGGCTATCCTTCGGGGTCACCGCGCACACGTCTTCAGTGGCGGCGACCTTCCTTTGCGAGCCCCTTGAGTTACGTGTGCCGTTGAGCAGGAGCAACAACGCAGTAGCAACAACGCAATAGCAACAGCAGTACAGCAGCCGGTGCGCGGCGGCTCCTCCTAAAAGCGTGCCCGTACATCACGCATCCCGTTTTAGACCCCTGCGCGTCATTTGCAGCGTCCGCCGCCGCTGTTACTATCCTCCTCCCCAACTCGGGGTTTCTCGCACTTATTGTTTCCGCGAGGAGCCTCCGCATCCACTCTCCCCCTCCTCCAACCCCCTTACACTCTTTCAGCAAGAAGCAGCGGAACCGGCGGCTTGTAACCTATGGCTGCGACCCCCCGCGGCAACGGCAGCAGCCTTTCCTTTAGTGCCCTTCTATGGCTTCGCTTTCACTCCTTGTTGAACGACTACGACATTCTCGTGTGTGTCTGTGTGTGTGCACGCGTGTGCGTTTGTGTGTTTCTACTTATCTCCTTCCCTCTCTCGTTCTCCTCTTTCTTGGTTTTTGTCTCCTCTTACCCTTTCCCCAGTGCAGGGTAGCAAACCGGATATTTATCTTCTGGTTAACATCCCTGCCTTTCCTCATTACATCTCTCTCTTTCAGTACGGAAGAAATGGGAAAGGAGGGAGAGCGAAGCTTTGTGGAAATGGGGGGAAGGGTGCAGTTGGCCTATACGCGGCCATATTGGCTCCTGCGTGCCTGCGTCTGTGTGTACGTGTATTTGAGTGTACGTTCCATCATCGTACAGTCATCTCGCGCGCTTCGTGCTTGTACGTTGCGTGCGGTTGCGTCGCTTGTTATACGAGCTCCGGGCGCGCGAAATGGGAGCGGCTTGCTTCTCGAGCTCGAAGACTCGTCGTTACAGTTGGTGGCATTACTCCCCCCGCCACCATCTTGAGGACAGACTGCGTTTGTCAAGAGAGTGTCCGCGCACTTCAAACTTTCTTACCCCCCTCTCCCTCTCTTTGTTACACACACACACAGAGACACACTCACTCTCTCTCTCTTGTACTGTAGTTTTTGCCGGAAAACAAAGAGAATGCAAAGAAGTTGTCAGAACAGCACATAAAGATAATTACTCCACAAAGAAGTTTTCGCACATTAAATTAGAAGGTAAGCAAATTATGGGAACGTTAACAATTCTTGCAGCAATACTTCGGAGGTAACATAGTTTCGCTAGAAGCGAGGAGGAGAGAAGGATGAAAGAGAATTTGGGGAACCCGACACCTTGCGGTGGGCAGGGGTCCAGCAAGACGTAACGGAAAGTGATAGAAGCAGAGCAATGTTCTTTATAGAGCCCATGAACAACCGACTGGTTTTCGTACTGGCGGACTTGGCGTAACGGGTCGACATACGTTGGGCTGATTAACTGATGATAATAACGATAATTGTATCCGTCAAACAAAGAGAGAGAGAGAAAGGGGGTTTATTGTGACAGAAAAGCTGAGAGGACGGTCTCAATCAATTTTCTGACCTGCTACTCAGCGTTAGGAAAGGGAAGGAGTTGGAAAAGAGAGGAGAGAGAGAAGGTGTGGATGATGAGGATAAAGGTATCGATGAAAAAAAAAAAAAAGCTGAATCTCCACAAACTATATAAAGTCTCTTGTGGAGTTCCATCTCGCAAGTTTAGTAAGTGTATTAAGGCGTTGTGGTTGTTAATGCCTCCAAAAGTTACTCATTAAATTTAGACATTTGCCCTGCCCCATCCTGTTTAATGCCTAGTATACCCGATAGACATAACAGTAGAGAATATCTGAGATCTTTTTGCATTAAAAGAAACGTTATAGTTAGATTAGAGCCCTTCTGTAGCCCTCCCATCTAGTCTGGAAAATGCATCGTACATAAAAGGGCCAATATAATCCTAAATCAGCTAACGGCACTCCGTCAGGAAAGTCCATCCATAATGTCCGGACACAAAAAAAAAGAAGGAAAAGAAAATCTTGACCCGTTTAGCGTTGTGATTTATTATTTTCAAGAAATAAGTGTATGTGCGCGTTTGAGTGTTGGGGAGTCGCGGTGGGAACTCTGGGGAGATAGGACGGGGAGGTTGCAACCAGGGAAAAGTGGAATCGCCGCTGCGGCCCTGTAGCTCGGAACGCGGTGAAAAATTCTTCGCACGTTCAGGATGCCGATTGGGGGAAAGAGGGAGTGTTTTCTTGCGAAACAGAACTCGCTGCAAAAAAACTTGACCGAGCGTAGCGGAATAAAAAAAAAAAACATAAGAGAGGCCCTCGACGTTGATGGTGTTCACACTGCAGGCGCGGATCTTTGCCGCCGCGAAAGCGAAACGCCATCGCAACGATCAATCACGGTCGAGGTAAAAGCGACAGTTCGCTGGGAGGATGGACCCGACGTCCAAACCCTCCAGGGAAGAGAGAGCTCCGAGTACCTTGATGGAAATGGTGGGAAGAAGGCTGCCCTTGATGAAACCGAAACTAAAAAAAAAATAAATAAGACAATTTAAGGATGAAGGAGAAGTGAAGCGCGTAGAAACTTCACTTCGATACGAGTGCACAAAACGATCGCGCGAATTCGCTGACGCGTGTGGAAATTCGAGAGGGCTCAGACTGTAGGGGGATCCCTGGACATCGTCGCTACCCAAGAGAGCGTTGTTAAGAAAAAATAACAGAATTATAAGATTTCTTTTGCCTGTTGCCTTCTTTGACAGTACAGCAAAACTGGAACGACCAAGTCACGAAGCTCGGTAACTTGATTCGCGTCGCAAGCCGACTCCCTGTGGGTCGACTGTGCTGCAGTGACTCAGCGACCGCATGGAACGTGGTGTGATTGTGTAAACGGAACGACTGTATAGTTCTTAGTTGTGGTGTCGCGCGTGAGAACGTCAGGGCCGGCGAAAGCCGAACTTTAATGGTTAGTAACCACACTCGTTACTTGTGACCTGCGTTGAGGAGGAAACCACAGACCTGGGAGCAAAAACACATATGGGAGCAAAATTTCGAAAATGCTTGAACTGGAAGAGCCAGCATCTTCAACACGGTTGCGCAAGAAACTAAAAACTTATAAAGTGTTTATGGGCCATGTTTCGGTAATATTACAGTCATTGTTCTTTTTTGTATCATGATACAATGCGCTACAAGTACATCAATGCTGAACCTCTCACCTGCGTTAAAAACTGCACGATTTCCTGGTTGCACCAAAATTTGGAAAATATGAGGCGTCCAATTGCTTGGCTGGAGGGCTTTTTAGAATATATATTACGAGACACACGGTAGTGTTGGTGTCTACATTAATTCTGACAAACTAGGATTTTTAACGTGTATGCCTAAATCGAAGTACACAGGCGTTCCCTTTCGTTTCGCGCCCATCGATAGGAGGCCGCCGTGGCTGGGAATCGAGCCCGCGTCATCGAGGTTAGAGCAGCGCAACACCATGTAAACTTCCACGGCGAGTGGATCCCATTACTCACTACCTCCGCTAATGTTTTCCACTCCACCCCTCACTATAGCGTGAAAGTACGTTGCCGTCGCATTGCCCTTCATGAGCTTGGAGGGTCTCCTCTTCCATCGGAAGGTGGTGGACGATGTCTGCAATGGTGCGTAAAGTGTGCGCGATCACGAATTAGCCGGATTATACGTTTCTGCGCGCGTGAACGCGTGAAAGAAAATCGGAAGAGTCGCGTAAATACGCGTATACAAGCCACACTGCATCACACACATCCAAGCTGTATAGACTTCGCCTTTCGTTTTATTTTCTCATGAAGGCGTCTCATAGAGTGAGGAAAGATAACGGAAACAGCGGGAGCGGAGAATCATCATCCTCCCAAAGAAGAAGAAGAAGAAGAACTGGGAGAATCGCCGACGTTGCCGGTTAACGGGGAAAAAAGTAGCAAAGAAAGAATAAGCGTAGTGGAGACGAAGAATTGAAGGCAGTCTATATAGTGCTTCAGCGAGGCTGGCGTGTACAAGAGCACAACAGAGCAGAGAAAGAAAGAGAGGTCATGCTAACTGAAAACCGGGCAAGTGTGAACCATTTATCCTACTCATTGCCCCGGATCGCTTTCTGAAATTGAACGCGCGGGGGCGTCCGGGGTCTCCGAGGAAGGCTCGCCCATTGGCCGCCCCTGCACCTATTATAACGAGGGCGCCGCCATTCGCTTATCTTTCCCTTTTTCGTCGGTCGCACCAATTGTTCGTTCCCTTCACACTACGAAGAACGAAGAGCGCTTGTAAGCTAAGAGGAAAGTTACTGAGAAGCGTGAAATAGGGAGAGAGAGAGGAATTAATGATAGATAGATAGATAGATAGATAGATAGATAGATAGATAGATAGATAGATAGATAGATAGATAGATAGATAGATAGATAGATAGATAGATAGATAGATAGATAGATAGATAGATAGATAGATAGATAGATAGATAGATAGATAGATAGATAGATAGATAGATAGATAGATAGATAGATAGATAGATAGATAGATAGATAGATAGATAGATACCTCTTTTAACCATAGACAACAATAATACGTGCGTACAGAAGCGAACAACGAATTCGTGTTTAATCATCGATTACTCGTAATGTACCGATATGAATGTGACGTATTAGATTCGCTAGACATACCTTTCCACTTGAGCATTTAGTTTTAGGAACACTTTTACACTTGGCAAGCTCGTTTAACCGTTCCGGCCTTTAAAAGGTAATTAACTGTTCCCTTCCATATTATTCACGACTACGCGTATCCTGCTAATATGAAACCCCGCCTGAAGAGTAACAAAAAAAAGAAACTGAACATACATTATGGCTCTGCTCATCTTTCTTTCGTTTCAGCAAATACTTTTTCTCTCTTCATTTTCTTTTTTTTTGCCGTGGATATTGGGATGGATATAAACTGCGCTACTGGCACGCCGAGCAAAGTGCGGCGACGTGGCAAATATTGCTGCTTCGTGTGTTGCAGCGGCACACGGACCGCAGCTGCACTTCACGCTCTGCTGATCTCAGTGCGGAACGTAATTTTTTTTTTACACGCCGGATGAGCCCTTTGGGTTTCTTTTCTTTAACGACGGGATACGCGGATGCAACGATCAGAGGTCAATGCGTGTACGGTAAGAACGGTAGGAGGATAAACGTTAATTGAACACTTCTCCGTAAAGGAAGGGGCGCTCCTGTATAGCGTAGCCAGAAATTTTTTTCGGGGGTTGGGAGGGGTTCAACCATATACTTTACGTATGTTCGTGCGCGCGTTTATATGTGTATGCGTGTATGTGTACACATGCAAAATTTAAAGATATCGAGGAGGGTTGAAGAAGAATAACTTTTATTGAGGGAAAGTAAAGGGGTCTAGGAGCTAGATGGGTGGGGCCCTATGTCCAAGGCTCCACTGGCTTGTGCCGCCAGCCGGACATGGTCCAGAAGCGCTAGTTGCACCTCCGGGTCCGAGCTAGCGAGGAGTGCCTCCCATTGCTCCAAAGAGTTTTCTGTGCTGTACTTATGCTGTAGGCAGTTGAGGTGATTTGACCTTTTACTGCAACCCCTTGAGATATGGTAGGGGGTTGGTGGCGAGTCGCGACACCACGGACAATCGCGCCCATACAACGTCGGAAAAATTTTGTGTAATCGCAACAGATTTGGATAGACCCCCGCTTGAACTCTACGGAGGTCCGTTGCGTCTTCCCCTTTGTCTGGAGGGCCTCTGGACAGGGCGGGTTCCCCCCAGGAAGAAGCGCAAGCCACCGGTCGGACAAATGCGTATCAGGTGAGCATTGCGAGGGAAATGTCTTCCAACGCTCCAATAACAGAAAATCCACAATATAAGAAAATATTGGAAGAAAATAAGAGGCTGACCCAAGAGGTCAAACAACTCAGAAAACAAATGGCCGGAGAGCGTAATGATTTACAGGAGGGGGGTTGAACCCCGCCACCTTCCCGGGTACTGCTTACTTGAAATGCAGGCTACCCGGTACTCGCCCATTGCGTAAGGTGTTGCTTGTCGCGCACAGGAAAACGTATGCACAGACATCACCAGTTTCACAACAAGCGAGCAGCTCAAAATCACCGAGGAATCGACGAGGATTGTGAGAATTCGAAGATATCTGGGATGAATTGAAAGCAGGTGAGAAGGCTCTGCGTGTACAAGGGAAAAAAAAAAAAAAGATGGCGTCGAGAATGGACGAGAGAGGGCGCTAGAAACGCGGAGACAACGGGATCGCAATTTGTGATGAAAGACGACAGCGTCCTCCGCGTCCGGGGGCCCTTAAAAGAGCGCGGTCTCTGTTCCGAAAGGAAGATCTTTCCTCTTTCGTCTTCTTCACCTTTTTATACCTTCACCACCAACAAGGATAGCGGACGTAACGCAAACAATAACTCACGTAATTAATAACGGAGGCCCGGAGATAGAAGCGAGGTGACGCGAAACAAGGCTGGTAGAGAAAATGAAGATGGAAAGAAAACGAGAAGCGACGTGAAGGAGGAGATGAAGAAACCACCTACGGAGGTATATAATGCGCCGTCCACGGGTAAGAAATGAAAACCATTCTTTGTCGTCTAAGAGACGTCTCTGCGCCCCCTTTTTTTTTTCGTCTCACCCGTTACTTTCAGCTTGCCACGTCCATTATAATATACACTTGGAACCGTTAGGTTACCACGGTCTCAGCGAGCAAGCTTCTTTCTTTCTTTCTTTCTTTCTTTCTTTCTTTCTTTCTTTCTTTCTTTCTTTCTTTCTTTCTTTCTTTCTTTCTTTCTTTCTTTCTTTCTTTCTTTCTTTTCTTTCTTTCTTTCTTTCTTTCTTTCTTTCTTTCTTTCTTTCTTTCTTTCTTTCTTTCTTTTTTTCTTTCTCACATTCAGCTAAGCTTAACGATGATTTCTTTTTCCCTTTTATTATTACCATTTACCTTCAGAGCTACTACGTGTGTCTTTTTTTATTACTTTTTTTAAAGTTAGACTTAGGCGTAAGCGTGTCCCGTCGATTCTTGTAGACAGAGCGCTGCTTGAAGTTCTCCGTCGCAATGAATTCACGCTCAGTGAACTCGCGCGCCACCTGCGGCCAATCAGATTTACCTCGGAATTAATAATTCAGTTGGCAATAAATTGAGACTCACGCACGACTTGAAGCACTTAATTATTGTTCCGCATAAATCTCGTGAAGCAAGCGAAACATATTCGTAAATATGTTCGACTTGATTATGCGGGGCCTACGAGGAACAATTGTCCCGGAGCAAATGTTGGCCTCCTTCCTTCAGGCGAGCTCTGAGTGTCACATTTTAATAATAATATCTGGGGTTTTACGTTTCAAAACCACGATATGATTGTGAGCCGTGCCGCAGTGGAGGGCTCCGGAAATTTCGACCATCTGGTGCTCTCGAACGTGCAATGAAGTCGCACAGCACACGGGCCTCAAGCATTTCGCCTCCATCGAAATGCGACCGCCGCGGCCGGGATCGAACCCGCGACTTTCAGGCCTGACTGCTACATTTCACCGAGCAGTGAGAAGTGACAGTAACAGCTGTCGTAATATTGCAGCTCATCACTATTGCTACCGTTCCACGTAAGAGTCATTAAGTAAATGAAACAGGTCAAGGCATCAAATGCAACAACGCCCATGTACCGTGCTTCGGTATACAAGTCTAAATAAGTAAATAATGCATCGTGTGGTCGAAATCAATCCGAAAGCATTCGCAGCAGCATTCCCCAGAAGTCATAATTACGTTTAATTAACAATGGCAGCCACAATCTTCGGGTGAAAGCATCGTAGAGCACAGCTGTGCTTAATGCTGCCAGCGTTATTCGGGACAAAGTCGAATTCAAGTGCGTTCCGCAAACACTGTAGTGTTCGATCGTGTATAGCCTGGGCGAGTCGTCTCGGACCAATAGCCTTTGTGTGTGTTGCGCTAGAAAAAAAGAAGAAAAAAAAAACAAGTGATGATCTGTACAAATACTTCGTACGCTCCGCGACGCGACGTTAGACGAAGATTACATGATTTCCAAGAGCAAGTAATGGCTCAGCTTCGAATGAGACCAACTATGGGAATTCTCGGGAGAAATTAACTGCTCAAGCAACGAGCAGGGCTGGTGTGTTTTCTTGTCTCATACGAGCGCAAGCTTGTCGCTAAAGTAAAAGCAAACAATGCCCCATACCTGCGACGCGAGGTTGAGCCAGGAGCTAAAAGAAAACAGCTCAGTTTCGTCCGAGGTCCACATTCCGGCCGCCAGAGCAAACAAACGGACATAGATGAATGGTTCTTGAACGCAAACATAATGGTCACGAGAGAAAAGAAAGATGAGCTATTTCGAGAAAGTGAAAAGCTTTCGTTAAGTATAACTCGTTTAGTATAACTCTATATTTCCTTCTTAGGCTTCGCATTGGTTCTTGCGATTTGATTCAGCCGACTTGAGTGGGTTCTACAGCGAACTGCGAAAGATAATCCCTTCAGGGAGCTACTGGTCACGTTGCATTCACAAGGCGTACTCGTTTCGCATCGGTATGGCGGACTTCTCTACATTAGACTTCTCCGGAACCGAAGAGACAATCGAATACGTCCTGTGCAGCTGCGCTCGCTATGACGCCCAGCGATACCCGCTCTGGATGATCTTGGACCAACTGGACTCCAGAACATTTTCTGTAGACAAGTTCTAGGACCTTGGACATGTGCTTCGAGAGCACAGAAGGCAACTAAAGTGTCACTGGAGTACCTGAAATCAACAGATCTGAGCGACCACCTGTAGGCTGTACGTGCTCCCCCAAGTGTGCTCGTGATTCATTTATTCATAATACCCACAGCGTCTGGTGGCGTTACAGCGCCTGGTGGCATTACAGTCCATCCCTCTTCTCTTCTCTTCCTCTGTCTCTCTTTTCGCCGCCTTATCCCTCGCCCTTAGTGCAGGGTAGCAAATCGGACGCACGTCTGGTTAACATCCCTGCCGTTCCTTGCTTCTCTCTCTCCCTCGTGGCGGTACATAAAAGTAGTGGAATATTGCCGCGCGACTTAACTAGTTTCAAGTGTTTAACAGAGAGCA
>NC_051181.1:124223936-124260327 GCF_013339695.2 Rhipicephalus sanguineus
GAAGTTTCAAGCGTTTTCCTTCAATCGAGTTATCTGGCTAAGATAATATACTACGTCTTTCGCCAGTGAAGCCCAAAGGAGAAACGTGGTGCTTTAGATAATAAACATTTGCCTATCCCTACCTCTCTCCCCTCCCCTCCGTCCTTCTCTCTCTCTCTCTCTCTCTCTCTCTCTATGTATATATATATATATATATATATATATTATATATATATATATATATATATATAATATATATATATAATATATATATATATATATATATATATATACATACATAGAGAGAGAGAGAGAGAGAGAGAGTGAAAGACACACACATGTCGCTTTGGTCTGCGTTGAACGAAACGGACGCAATATCCTGAAGCTTCATCCGCCCTTGGCATTTTTTATCCCGTGCCTCCTTTTATCAGTGCCTCTTCCTCTTCCCCCTCGTAGTTATTTCTCTCTCGAGTTATTTCCGCTTGTTTCCACTCTCCTCTCAGGGTTGGCAGGACCTTTTTTTTTATAACTCCCTTATCGACCCGGTGAAATATTACGCTTTTACAGACTCCGCGCCGTTTCGTCCGAGTGGATTTGTTTTACCGACCCATCGCTTTCATTGTTTTTTATTATTATTATTCTTGACTTCGGTATTTATATATGTCGAACGTATATGTGTGTAGTTCGCTTTTGCTCCGCGCGTGCACTCTCGTCGCGTCGTATAGCTAGGGCTCGCGGCTGCGCCCGCTTAAAGATACGAGCGGGATCGCCCGTGTTGAGTATCGCGCCATAGGGATGAGAATTTGCGTCGAAGTTTTTCAAAGGTGAACTGTCATGGTGCGTCAGGCGTTTTGGTGGACAAATGCAGAGGCATATTACTGAAGGTGCTTATTGCATTGTTATCAGAGCGGACCGTCGACATTAGCCAACGGTAGTCATAATCAGCTAGCACTAGCCAGCAGGTATATAGTCAAGGCTAGCCAGAACTAGCCAATATCGGTGAGTGCTGGAATTGCGCGAGTAAATGAGATAGGCTTCTGACAGTTTACACGCTTTTAACGCGATAGCGTTAGAGAGCTCGCTTCGTAGAAATTTCGTAGAAAATCAGCACCGACGGGAGAATCATAAAACAACGAAACTTTGGAAAAGCTAAAGATCATTTTTCTTCGTTTATCACTAAATTACCAACGTGCATGTAGCCCAAGCTTGTACGAGACTACAGCCGCTATAGTAATTAACGAATGAAGGCGTTACTTTTCTGAAATCTTTTTTTTTTTTTGAAATCGCATTAATGAGTTCCTGTCTTCATCTTGTAGTAACCGAAGGTGAAGACTACGAGTGCATTCGGCTTCACGAGTGACAACAGACGCAAGTGCTGTGTTTGCGTAAGCTGTTCTTGAAGACTTAGCGTCTAACACAGATGTTTACATGCTTTTGGTGCCGATGGCCATGTTCTGATGACAGGTTTATCTGTTTCGTTACATCTTCAGCGGTATTCGTTTTTATGTCTCAGTTTTATTTAAAAGCAGCCGACAAAGTATCACCTTGATTACAGTAGTCACTGCTGTATTTCAACCTACAGTTACAAAATATTTCGAAGGCTGTGGTCGCTGCTGTATACCAGCTTTCTTCAGTTTTCATAATTATGGTTTTTTTTAGTTGGCTAAAAGTGACCGTAATGTACTGCGTTGAAAGTTTGTGAACATTTGTTTGAAATAAAATGTTGTGGAATTGTAGGACTGTTTTGAAAATAGCTCTCTTACTATTCGAAAACTATTCGATTCGTATTCGATTCGGTTCAGAAATTCGCTATTCGCACACGCCTAGTCGTCTCTATTGGGTTTTTGTACGTGAATATTCGCTCTTAGGATTCGCTTTGCTTCAAACAATTTTCCGCTCTTTAAAACGGCCGAGAGGCAAGCGTATCATAAGACAAGACCAGTCGTGTAGAGTTGCTGGTGCGTCTAAAATCACCTTCTATGCATTTTTGTTTTCAGTCGTCCTCAACTTCCACGTGGGAAAGACGAAAAGGACAATGGATGAACACATAATGAAGTGTAAACTGAAAATAAATCGTATTTCCACAACTATGCAGTTACGCCCGCAGCGACACCAGAATGGACGGCGAATTCGCAAAACATCCACCGACAAGCTGTTTGCTGGGATTTCAGGCGCGCAAGCCCGTATCCACACAGTTTATTAAGCGAACTAAACAGACACAGTAAATATTTCACCTCCGAGCACTTAAACAAAATGTTTATCTATTAACGTTCAATTGGTGTAATGGATCTACCATTGTTCTTATCAATTAACTAACCACAGAGTCGAGCGGGTACGCCTTGAAGATGAGCCGCCGTCATTTGCTTTCTTTCGTATTTTTTGGCTTAGCGAGGCTCCCTTGATCGCAAAGGCCGTGTTTGTCGATGGTCCATAAATATGAATTACGAATCCGGAAAAACGAAAATCTTACCCTTAGAGGTAGAGAAAGAGCAAACAACGCGTTCAAGAGCAGAGCGATGAAAAGTTTTCATCCTCGGTGATTTCCGGATATAACAGTTCAAACGACGCAAGGCCACGCACTTCGAACTTTATGTTTCGAAAGCACCCTTAACACCTGAAAGCGCAAAATTGGAGGATTTAAAGATTTCCTGAAAAGCCCGCGATAATCTGTAGAAAGTGTCTGGATTCGTCCGCCCCTGCTGCTACAGCAAGACCTGCCGCTCCAGACACGCGCTTACAGAGAGGCCGACGGAGGAGCTACCGATGAATGTAAAAAAAAAAAAAAGACGAGAAGGAAAGACATATGGGGAAAAGAAGGAAAAGAGAATGGGGAGGCCAAGCCGATCGATGGACACGTTTTTCAGAATCTCGGGAATCTCTTTTCTTCCCCATCGCCCATCACGCGTTCCACCTTTCGGGAGGACGGGCGAACGCTCCCCGCTTTCCCAAAAACCTCCTCCCCAATCGCTCACACCCTCTCCCCTTTAGGGCTCTCCTCCTCCGCGGCGTTCTATAACCTTTCCCGTCGGCGCGCGCTATAAACTCTCTCTCTCTCATTCAATCGCTTTCCCCCTCACTCTCTCCGCGCGGTCTCTCTAAATCGCGAACCGAAAACGCTCTCGCCGGTTGGACAAGAGACGAACCGCGGGCTTTCTCTCAACGCAGCAGCGGCGACGGACCGAGAAAATTCCGAAGCGTTGCCATGGATACGGTATCCCCCACCCGCCGAACTGCGTCATCGATTTTTCAAAGCGGCCAGTTTTGATTCGCCTGTTTTCCAGTTTGAGCGAGCGCCCTCGGGTGCACGGTCAGTGTTGGTCCTCTCCCGAGAAGGAGGGAGAGGGGGACGGATTAAAAATGAAGTAAAAGAGATCGCGGTGCTTGCAGCTTTTATTGCTGCTCGTCTCAGCTTTCCCCCGCTCGCTGTCGCTACCATGATTTCTTTTTTACAATGATATTTTGTTAATGCCTAAGTGGTGTACATACCTCAGAAAGTGAAGAAACTAAAGGTAAAGGACAAAGTTGTTCCTCCTCGCAATGCGCTAGTTTCCTTCCCAGAAGGCGCCGGTGCGGAGGCGGCAGCCATGCCATCTTTCGAAGCTTTATAATGGATCGAAGCTTGCCAAACCACGGCGCTTCGCCTGCGCCTTCGTTGCAGGCGGAGGTCTTGGCATTTCGAAGGCTTTTAAACCTCGCATAACCATTGGCAGAAGTGCGCTTACTGTCGTTGAACCTCGTAGGAGCCTGCCGCAGCGAAAGATTAGATTCGATTAAATGAAAGCACGTTGTGAATAATTATCGTTAGCTTGCTTTAATATCCATGTCTTAATTTAAACGCGGGAATACTTAACGCAAATAAAAAAGAAAGCACTTGCAACGATGAAGGCATCGTGCCTTACGGCGCAAGCATTTTATATGGCCAAAAATCGCCAAGGCACTTTAATCATTCTACTACTAAGTGTTACTAACAAAGTGACTGTTCGTAACAAGCGGTTCCTTCCACCAGTCAGACTTTCCATTCAGCCAAGTCCAATTTAATTCAAACTTTCCCAGCAAGATACAGGTTTCTATGAGTATAAAGATTCCAAGCGATCCAGTTTGCTGTAGATCAGGTGATTTTTCTTTTCCCGCGGGGCGCAGTGCCCAACGTTCTCTATTTTACGGCGAAAACATTATTTGGGGCGTCACGAATGAATTCGACAGCGTTATAGTTAATTGTATTTCCCGCTCATTACTACCATCATGTGGTATATGTCATTAGATATACCATCATGTGGTATATGTCATTAGCTGAATAAGAAAATGCACCAAAAAGCGATTTCCGAACCTTTGGGTGCTCTGGTGGAAAATTTACCGAGACAAGCAATTGGGCCATCTGTACACCTTTCTCGCACGTCATCGGAATCTATATTATAATAATTGTTGGTGTTTCACGTCCCAAAACCCCGATATAATTATGAGGGACGCCGTAGTGGATGGCTCCGGAAATTTTGACCATCTGGTGTTCTTTAACGTGAACCCTCAAACTAAGTACACGGGCCCCTAGCATTTTCGCTTCCATCTAAAATGTAGCCGAGCACCATAATCACTAGACCATTGTGGCGGGTATAGGCATCTATGTTACAGAGCGAAAATAACCAAAGTGCCTCACGCTCATTTACTGCGGGAAAGACAGCAATACCTTGTTTCGCCCGCATGCATTACTCGCATGCAGGACAGCTAATGACATGAACATTTATTTCACTGATGTGCTATGACATCATTCAACCGATAACAGAGGAATGCAGGAATAAACGCTTCGTCAAGAAGAGACAGAATAATTACTGCCTGGGTTTAACGTGCCCACACCACAATATTATTATGAGGCAAGCTGTAGTAGAGGTTTCCGGACATTTCGACCACGTATAGGGTTCTTTAACCTGCACCTAAATCCAAGTACACGGGCCTCTAGCATTTTCGCTTGCATCGAAAGTGCGACTGCAGCGGCCGGGATGGAACCCGCGATACAGGAGCACAATTCAGAAGAAACAATCTATCTGGTGGTAATACTTTACACCATATTCCAGGTACAATGACTCCTTGAAAAAGCGATATTACAACGAAATGGTCTGGGCCAGAATCACATTATTGGTTAGAATTCTGCGCCCGTCTTGAGAACTTGTGCCTTCTTTGTCTTACTTTCTCGTGCTCTTCTTCGCAAGTTCAAAATTCTTTATGACTCCGCGGTTGATGGACTTCCACTGCCGTGGGCAAAGCCATATGTAATTAAACAGCACCCACAGAAGAAAGAAGTTATTCATATTAGGGCAACGTGCCATGTTTTCAAGAGGAGCCACTGCAACGATAAAACAACGGGAAGGAAAATGGAACAGCAAGAGCCACAGTTCTTCCGCATGAGCGGATCGTTCGCACGACGCTGTGAACTTTTGTTTGTATTTTTTTCTTTTGCAACATCATGATACTGTGCATATGATAGTAATGTATTATTTGTATCCACCCAACGCTTCGCATCTTACCCACCACGTTGTCCTAATGGAAAACTGCGGAGCGTAAATTATGTACGGGATATACAAGAGCACACACAACGTGAAACAAGCGCAGTGTGTGCTCTTCAATGATTCGTGCATATATAACTTGCATTATGCAGTTTATCATTATGAACCAACTAGACCAGCAGCGAATTCTCGTAAGATGCATTGTCCTTAAATTGAATTAAATCCTGCCAACAAAATCACGATATGATTGTGAGGCACTCCGCATATTGTACGACTCTTGGCTGATTTAGACCAGCAGGTGGTTCTTTGTTCGCACCAAAATGCAGACACGGTGACCGAGAACTGAAGCCGTGCGCTATTGGGTACGCGTTCGATTAGTTTAAATAGTTCCCAGCCGCGCACCATACCATGGCTGCTAAACCACCACGGTGGCCTGAATTTTCTCGTGAACTATATACTCTATGAGCCGCGTCCGTAGCGTGTGCTTTGTTCTACGTGTTAATGTGCTTTTTCTTGCCTCTTAAAAGCTTTCAAGCTCAACGGCGCGCCTACTCAAGTTTACATGGGCCAGCAGCAAGTCATACTATACAGAAAAATATAGCCCACGGTGAGCCGTGAAACACTCATCGGGTCGCACTTCACGCACATATTTCCGGGCATACGTAACACGGTCGCCTGCAGAAGAGTGACCATCTCGAATGGATTTGGACCGGACATCCTCGCGTTCACAATACGTTAAAAAGAGAGAGAGGATGGGGTCGTATAGCAAAGAAGAACGCCTATGTGGCGAGCTTCTCTGCATAGACAGCGCAATCGTACTACTGCTGACCCCTCGTTTGCTGTTCCGAAAAAAAGAAAGCAAAAACGTTGCCGTTCCAGATCAGCCGATCGCTCTTGTTGTCGTCGCAAAAGGCGGCCCGCTGGACGCGTCGAAAGCGGTCAGCAGCGCGGGCGCCCCGAAGAAATGACCAAATCACCATGACAATTGAGCGTGTCCTCGCGAGAGGTGAAAGAAGAATGACAGAACAAACTACACTTGGGGAACCGAATCGAACGCGCCGACAAAGAAAAAAAAAAAAGAAAAAAGATTCACTAACAGGCTGTCCTTTTCTTTACTATTTCTATGCTTGGGTGATTAATTCACGGACAAGCCCGACACGGGGCGCGTGCAGAGCGGTCGCGGGTTCGATGTCCATGCGCCAACGTGAAGGTATGGTGGCTACCATAGTGAAGGTAAGAACAGAAAGAGGAAAAAAAAACGAAACAAAACGAAATCAAAGGAAGGAGATAGACGCGTGCGAAGCCGAAACCTTGCGGAGGGACAGCGTCCACGAAATCCTCCCTGCCCTTCTTCCAACACGGATTTAAAAGAGGTCATATTGTACAATAAAACGCAAAGCTCGGATTTGACAATGGCCTAGGGGACGTGCTGAGCTCCTTTTCTTTTTATTTATTTATTTTTTTGCGCTAGAGGAGCTTTACGAGATGGGAGGGTGTTTCTACTGTACTACTGCAGTGGTCAAGCGTGGGTCCATCGACTAAGCATGCAAGCAATCAAACAGACCGACTCGGATGAACTGTGAATGAACGTATATAAAAAAGAGACATAAAAAACAAGGAAAAGAATGAAGACTGATTGTAAAAAAAAGGCCACGCGAGCTTTGCAACTGGACCGCGTGAACTGGACTCTGTACGAAGTGACCGAGGTGGTGAGAGGAGCCGAGTGCGTACACCGTATGTACCCACCCGTACTCACGACGGAGCTAAAAAAGGAGCGAAGCCGACACGCGAATTCGGGACTGCATTGTTCATTTGGCCGAGCTTTGCCACTCGACCCCCGCAGTAAAGAACGAAGCGTCACGCGTGCTGAAGAGAGAAAGGGCAAAGAAGTAAAGAAGAAAGAGAGAGACAATGGGGACTTGAGGCTTGAAACGTGAGGTCCTGCGCCGATTGTTGAAATATACTTCCGCCAGCAGCCCCCATCGCATGCGCTCGCTCGCCGCTCTCTGAAAAGCCTCTTTCTACATACCAATTGGTTGGGCGTAACAGTGTGTGCCTGCCCAGCGGTGGTCAGTTCACGGCGCGCACAGCTTGAATTGGAACTCA
This sequence comes from Rhipicephalus sanguineus, assembly GCF_013339695.2. Classification (NCBI taxonomy): domain Eukaryota; kingdom Metazoa; phylum Arthropoda; class Arachnida; order Ixodida; family Ixodidae; genus Rhipicephalus; species Rhipicephalus sanguineus. The sequence goes on from NC_051181.1 coordinate 124,231,517, forward strand.
GTGGAGGGGATGGCAGAGTTTGAAGTTGTGAAGAAAAAAAAAAGGGAGACTGTAGAGGGGACGCTTGCTTGGAGAGAGTGGGAGACTTCATACTGTCCTATGGTCAGCACCCCAACCCTCCCTCTCCCCTTGGATGGACAGTCTGGACCCACACTTCACGAGAGCCCCTTTGGTGGAACCCACTGTCTGCACCTCGTTGTGCCGGCCATCGGCACCTTTTTTTTTTTTTTTTTTTTTCGTTACGTGCGCGGGGACCCACGGCCCAATGTCGGCGTCGGTGTTGACGCAATCTTAACAATGACTCCCAACTATATGCACGTTGACCACTATACCTCAAAGAATGGACACACCACTGAACTCGAAGGTATTCGTCTACGTTTTTGCTGTTTTATTCTTGTTTCCTCAGTTCGTCCTGTGGTCTAGTCGTGTTTTCGCTTGTTTACAGAACCTTACCAACATTTGTTCGTTCTTTCAGTTTGTACAGGCTGTCGATGTACACAGGAGAGAGAGCCAGCAAACCGCAACGAGACCGGACGCAACAAGATGCAACAAAATTGCGCTCACCATTCAAGCCACGGCGGACAAAGCAGGCTACGTGGCTGGGAATGCTCGTGGCTGTTTCACTTCGCGATTTATTTCGTGCGTTCTTTCACTTCAATCTCCTTTTTTTAGGGCACCAGTTGACCAGCTTGTAGTGAATGTTCTCCAATTCAAACGGCACAAAACAAGTCGCTTTGGATGATACTAGTGTCGACAAAACTATAACCTCGGACACGACCTGTTTGGCGACGTTTTTGTTGGGGATCGCGGTGAAATATTTCGTCGGGACAAGAGGGTGCGGACAGCTCGACTCTTCGTCGCGGATGCTGTGCCTACGGTGAACTTTTACGACTTACCAGGAGTAAAGAAAAAGAAATGTGCGCGTTGAGAGGCCGGAAGTGGTGACCCAGATGCAGGGGGCATGCGAGTGTGTTCATGACCCGCGTGACCCTGACGTGAACACATTGGTATGTAGAGTGCTTGGTACGCGCAGTACATGCTATGTAGGGCCCATCTGCCGGTGAACATATGGAAGCCGTTTAACTGTGTCTATTTTAAGGCGAAAGCCTTAGATTCATCACAAAACGCGCCAATTGACCGTTGGCGCCAACACGAGTGATGCAAAAAATCATCGTACATGATACGTCACCACAACGTCACAGGTAGCCAGAATTTGTGACGTCATCACATGAAATCGTCGCTTGGTCAAAGATGGGCCGATCACGGGGGCAGTGCAAAGCCAAATGAGGTGCAGAAAGCTTGCAATGCCTCCAATCCCGAAGGCCATACAAAACTACGTTAGTTGCAGAAAGTTTCGGAAGGGAGCGGAGAAGCATCAATACATCGACTGAAAAGAAAAAGTAGAAGGTGGCTTTCGCCTTCGAGTCGTGTTTCGCGAATGAATATTGGACCCTTGTGAGTTTTTCAGAAACAGGGCCGGCCATATTTTAGGAGAAACGCTTCAATACGCAAGAGCTCTTGTTTGACATAAAATTCAGAAAGTCATTCTTTCGCTTATCTACATCATTGTAAGGCGTGATATAAGACCCAGTTTTCTCGTACAATAGACGAAACGTTGCAGCTATACAGGCTTGGAACATGACTGAGGTGCTCACCACAAGATGTGGGCGACCATGTGCCTTACTGCAGCATTCGTTCAAAGAACGAAATAAGCGAGCACGCGCATACAAAAAGCTTTCCCGAGGCGTACTCAAGTTAGTTTGTAGCGAAATAATGTAATAACTGCGCTTACGAAAACTAATTGCCCTACAAAAATATCGTGCCTGTACTATGACCATTATCGAGGAGCAGTCATTTATCAGTAGTAAAACAGCGCCGGCGAAAACAACAGATCAGACGAGGAGAAAGACACGTAACACAAGGCGCCTTGTGTTGCATGTCTTACTCCGTCTCTTGTTTTCGCCGGCGCTGTTTTATTGCGAATATGTAGCAAATAGCCCAAAAGTAAATCTTCACAGTCATTTATCGAGCTTCACCTTTGTGGAAATTATCCAAATTTTAGACAACTTCAGCATAATTTATGCCAGCAGCCTAAGGTCCAGTATGTGCTCTATGATAAACTGTTCGGCCCATTTCTGAATTGCAGATGTAATGTTCAGGTGATCATTCGGTATGCTCAGCTGACTACGGCATAACAGTTCCGAAAGCTTGCAGCGATGCAGCTTTTAGTTCTTTTTCTTTTTGTTAGAGGACATTGACCATTCCATGGCAACAAGGCGCGTTTTCTTTTTAAATTAAATAGGACTTTCTCACGAGACATTCATAAATTATGGGTGCGAACCTTACGCTTAGAAAGAGTGAAGATGACTTGCCACAACTACGATTGTTTGAGAAAAGTTTTGGGCCGCGAAAAGCGTAAACAAAGCTACATTATGGAGTCTTCCGACATGTCACTTAGTTTATTGCACGCACTTTTCGCTGTAGTATGTCACAGGACCTCGCACATTAAGAACAAAAAATGCAAGGGATTGATGTGCAGGATCTTGCACATTGAGTCATTGGCTACTTCTAGGTTTTCCTCAAAACGCTTTTTTATGAAAATCACCTAGGTATGACTGTCTGAGTATGAGGAATTGATGGCCTATATAGCATGCCTAATAACTATGCGAGCCACACAATTTGCGACAACAATGATTCTACAGCTACTGCGACAACTAGTAAGCTAGAACGGAGCTGGCATGCGCTGTCAAATTCTAGTGAATCGCTTGTTTCGTGTCGACACCTAACGACCTTATACCTGCCAACAAAAGTTTACCGATACACATGCAACGATTACCATCACTGGAACTCCTGAAGAAACTCTCGCTGCCTCCCACAGAGAGTTCCCCGGCAATCGCGGTGGTGCGCTTGTGCAAAGCCTCGAACGAACTGCTGCACTTCAAGCTGAAAGTTGGGCTAGTTGGTGTTTACTTCAATACGTTTTACCAGTCAAAACCAACTATCCCAACTTTCAGCTTTAACTGTAACACTTTCTAAATATATTGGCCCCATCTTCCCTTTTCTTTGCGTCCAGTCCTTTCTCCGTCCCTGTCTTATTCTCGCTGGTAAACGCGTTCAAAAGCTGCACCTAAAGAACAGAGTTGTCGTACCGCTGGAAAGCCAGAATGGAGAAACGAAACGAAACGAAACGCCCCCCTTTTCAAAACATGCGGCCTCAAAAGAAAAACAGAAATGCTGACGAATGTTCGCACGAGTAGGCACCGCGTGCAAGCTTCGCCATCTTAGTCGTCGTCGCCAACTGTACTCGGGCGTTAACAAAGATGGTCCTTAGTATCTCGCCACATAAATAAGAATAGCTGAACGACCCACGAGTAAAATAAAGGAACGACGGCTCTAGCATGCGAGGGGTGCAGAATAAGGTGGCAGTGGGACTCGAGCGATGGGATGGGGGACACATATATGCGCAAGGCTGCAAGGAATACGCAAGCATGCGGTCTCCGCGATGAACAAGGAGAGGCTGAGATGGTGAACGGTGGCGCGTGGCACGCGCTCTTCGCTGTCAGTTCTGGGGTTCTGTGAGATGACAATGAGCCCGAGCTCTTTCTCTCTGCCACGAGGGGAGAGAAAGAAAAAGAGGAGGCGGGAGGGAGAAAGAGAGAGAGACGGGGTTGTAGGCGACGGGAAGGCATGCAGACTGCTCAAGGTTCACGGGCGAAGTGCGAGTGGGGGCCAGGGCCAGGGGGGAGACGGGCATGGCAGGAGCGTCTGGGGGAGGGGTGAAGGGGCTAAAAACTGTCAGGAAGGAGGAATGGGAGAAACGAAGCAGTTGAACCGGCGCACGTCGTAGAGCATCCATTTCGCAGAAATGGCAACGCGCAGTTTTTTACTGCGTGCACAGGCTCCCGACTGGAACCCCGGGCTTGGCGACGTAACAGAACCGCCGCGTTGTGCATTCTGCTTGGAACGATCGAGCGGAACACGTTGTAGGAGTATGGGAACAGAGGGAGAGGGGGGGGAAGGGAGAGGGGCTACCAAGGAGGCTGTGGCTACAGTCTGTCGCCAAGTGCGGAGGGTATATATGAAATCAACCGAGGGGTGCCCGTTGCTCTTCTGCTTCGGCTATTTCTGCTGCGTCATTTTTAACACGTGTTTGCGAAGCCGCGCATTTTCTAACCCCCCCTCCACCCCTCCCAGGACGCAGCGAGCTGGCGACCTTTTAGCGCTGGCGCGCTAGTGCGAGTCGTTTAGCGAAACCCTTCGGGATCGACTTTGACATTGGAGGAGCGCGACCTTTCTCTCGGCATGTTTTAGTGCCACTCATAACAGTAATCGTTCTGCGTTGTAATTGATTTATTGAAGTTTAGTCTTGTCTTCTCTCTCTCTCTCTACTGTCAGTTTTTGTTTTAGTTCACCTTGTTTCATCCAGCCATAAAGCCAAACCAACGGGCTTAATCGAGTTCAGACCTTCTTGTATTCATTGAAGCTAATCGCGCGACAAATGTGTCAGTCTCAAGAATCTACGGTTACTTTCTGATTAAACTGAACTGTCACAGCAGCAATATCTGTGATACTGTCATTCTGTCTCATTATCGGCTGCTATCGAATGAACCCTTCCCTTCATGGTTCTTATATATTTCAGTTTAGCCCTCGTACGTTGATTCTAGCCCACGCAGTGTCAGAGCATCAGATCTGCTTCTCAGAGGCTATCCGATAAACTGCCGCTCATATTTATCAGCCTTCATTTATCTACGTCTATATACATGTATAACGAGCAAAACTTTCTCCGCGAAACTGTTCTGTATCTAGAATATCTCCACTTAAACTTTACGCTCACCACGGCTCGTCGTACAATAGAGGCCTAATCTGAATAAACCAAAGCGAAGCAATAGCCCACTGTTATTGCTCAGCACCGTATTAAATCTAACTCCTTCTTATTCCTTATAAGACAACTGAAAAATGAAAGTTGCAAAGCAAGGATACAAACTCGTGCCTGCGTCCACTGCTGTGACACCGAGACGAATACACATGATACGCTCCGAAATCAAACTCTTAAAGCGTGCCGGCCTGCCCTTTCTTGCGAACCGAGAGAGAAAGAGAGAGAGAGAGAGAAGGAACCGCAAGAAAGACAGCGGCACCGTTTTCTCGGGGTTTCAGCTCCAAAAAGAAAAAAAAAAAGAAAATCGCTGACAAAGGCGAGGTCTTCTGAGGCACGCGTGCCACCGCCCTCCAGAAAAACGAGCTCACGCGTGCGAGAGACCGCGCGCGCGCGCGCCAGGGAGTGCTAGCGCTGAGGAATGTCGGTCGTAGGTTCGCGTCCCGTTCGTGCGTCCGACCGAGCCAGCTGCCGCCGGCGGTTGGCATATAACAGCTACGCGTATATACGTATTCTCCGCTCTTCTTCCGTTCAGCGGAGCATGCATGCAAGCACACTCTTCTTCTTCTTCATCATCATTTCCTTCTTGTTCCACTCGTTTTCAGGCCGCATTTCGGGCGTATGCCACGCGAGAGTGTGTATGCCAGATTCTAAAAATAAGCGCCAAAAATGAGCTCTCTCTCTCTTTCTCTGAGGTCGTTCGTAGCCACATAGTCATCCCATCTCCGTGGCCTCCTCGGGATTTCCCGGATTCAAGAAGAGAGCCGCGTGTAAGAAAAAAAAAAAAAAGGAAAGAAATACGTCTCCGAGTTACAGAGCAAAAGAGACAGAATGTGCTCAGATCTCGTGCTTCGCGCGCCAGTTCCCGTCTGCCCTGCGCCGGAAAGACTTCTTTGTATATATCTATAATGGAGGACAATTACTGCGCTTTCGTTCTTTATAAGAAGCTCCGTTGCTCTCCTCACTCTCTCTCTTGCTTGTTTTCGGTTGCGTAATATTACGCAGCACGCGTTCACATGATGTGGCGGCGCCCCGTCGCGCGTACCCTGTCACCGGTCTCGCCTAACTTTGACAACTGTGCGAAACATACAGCTTGCGCATTATTCACGAACGCAAAGCTACCGCGATTGTTTCAATCAGCGAAAAAAAAAAGAGAATAACCGTATAAGATATAAAATGCGGCTTCTCCTTTCAGTTTTAAGCGAAGCTTTTTTATACCTCACAGATTCAGGCGGCGTCGTACGCAAAAAACCCAACGGTGGCGAGCGTACAGAAATGCGTATGTACACAAATAATTAGGCCCTCGAATGTGCGCCGGTTACACGCGTATGTTTGTACGTGCCGTTTTCCAATAATTGATTCTCTCTCTATCGTGGGCTTGTCGGCAATAAGCCGTTTCTGATACTGCAATTTGATCTTTTATCGAGGTTACTTCTCATTTCACCTGGCTAGATTTCATTGTTGCCTGGACATGAACGCGTGACCGTCGTCGTTGCCTTCTAGCAACTGAAGTGTTGCGCTGTAAGCGTGTGAATGAAGGTACCATTCCTGGCATGGAGGAAGGAAACAGTTAGGATGGAGCATTGCGTAATGAGAAAGAAAGAAGAAAGGACGAAAGAAAGAAAGAAGAACGAAGAAAGAAAGAAAGAAAGAAAGAAAGAAAGAAAGAAAGAAAGAAAGAAAGAAAGAAAGAAAGAAAGAAAGAAAGAAAGAAGAAAGAAAGAAAGAAAGAAAGAAAGAAAGAAAGAAAGAAAGAAAGAAAGAAGGCTCCGGAATTTCATGTATTGTGCCTATGAGCAAGCTTTCGAAGCTTAAAAAAAGAGAAAAATAGGTCCAGCCGGATGTTCCCATATGTGTGTCAGCTTCGTCTTTCCTCCTCCTGCTCGTATAATCAACGCCCCCATCTCTTCGAGCAGCACCCGTCCCGTCACAAGTGAGCTGCAAACTGAGCCATCGCATAAGGATGACGGGAATGGCACGTGCGAGGAATCGTAGACGGCGAGAACACCAGCGACGCGTCGTGGTGGGGCCGCTTTTGTAAAAGAAACGAAGAGCACAATAATTCATTTCAGTTTTTCAAGAGTATAAGTCGTAGTCGCCACCCAAGCTGCTCTACACTTCGCACAGAGCACGCAGCTGCGTTGTGCACTCCTACTCCCCCCCTTATCTTTTATTACCGGCGCCTAAGAACTATACGCCCATTTCATCTGCACTCCCCAAGGATTGCTGCTTACGCCACCTTTATACAGTACCGTGCAGCATATGACAGTGCCATAGTCATAAATGCATTGTATAGATTCTTGCTCTTGGTTTGTGGTTGGGAAGTGTTCGTTCTGGTTTGTCAACCAACCGTTAATGCTTGGTCACAGAGCAGCAACTGCTGAAGGGAGCGCTTGGTAAAACCGCCGGGTATACGTATAGTCGGCGTCAAAAGTATAGAGACCACTAGCTCCGGGAAAACATTGAATTTCCCAGCAACGACTATGACATATACACTGATAAACACATAACAGCGCACGTGCACGCACACACTGTTACGAAACACTATTTACGATTACACTATTTATGATACTTGGTCAAGGTTCATGGCAAGCAAGAATCAAAGACTTGATCTCTCTAGGTCCACAGCGCTGCACGGAACTAATGAGAACGTGCACGAACGGGACACCATATGGACGCACAAATGAATCGTCGGCGGTCGTGCGCGTCAGCACGCGCCGGCTGTCTTCGAAGTAGCGGGGAGAGACGTTCCTGGAGCGGGGGTGGCGACACGGTGCAAAAGCTAAGGACTGCGCGGTCCCGCGCGACGGTTTTTTTGATTAACAGTTTGCACAAGCGGCGGCGCAGCATGCGAGGTTTTTAGCGGAAAAGAAACGGAAGGAAACGTCAGGTCGGTAGAGCAGGATGCGAACCCGGGGCTGCGGAACGACTAAGCCTGCTCGCTCGAAACACCCCCCTCCCCCAACGTTATGGCCCGCTGAGACTTCCAGGACGGCGACGGGCGAACATTGCGCGGGCGACACTGAGAGTGCAGACGCATGGCATCCGTCTAAGCTGTTCTATTTTACTTCTTTTTCTTCTTTACGCGAAACTTACTTTATGAATCCCTCTCGAACTACGTTGATTCGGCTTCTACTTCTGTCGGAGTCTTGCCGAGCAGCTCACGCACCGAAAAACTTGGAGAACGCTTGAACTTCGCATTCAAGAGTAGAAATCGATAGCGTAATCGAGCCCCGCGTGCGCATCGCCTTCTCGATTGCTAGCCGGTTCTCGGTGCATGCCTCAACCGCGCCTCAAGGAGACGAACGTCTGTGCGCGTAACATTGGCCGTTTCAAACTACCCTAGAATGCCTACTGCAAGTACAGTTGCGAAGGGCCCACTACGCCATAATTCTTCCTTTTGCGAATCGGTGAGATAGGCACCCACTGCGTGTCCTTAAGACAACACGCGAATCTGCGCAGCTGCACACTTTTTTTTGATGCTGTGCGAACGCCTCTGACTGGTGGTGCAATCCCGCACGCTGCAGTGAATTCACTGCCTCTCTCTCTTTTCCTTCATCTGTTTCCTCCTCTCTCTCGTTTTGCTACTCCCCTTCCCTAATCCCCCAGCGTGGGGTAGCCAACCGGAGGTCTTTTTCTAGTTAACTTCCCTGCCTTCTCCTATCTGTTTCCTTCCTTCCTTCCTTGCTGACAATAATACTTAATTATGCCTGAGCGCTTTGTAATGGGAGGGTCTTTAAAACACCAACTCGTTACGCAATTCACAGTGTCCTTACGCAATTCTCCAAGACCACCGCTTCAGCGCTGGTCTTGGCGAATTGTTCCTTCCTTATGTGCCTTGTCTTTGTGCGCTGCTTCACGCGTCTAGATGAAGGAACCTGAAGTGTGCACTATAGGATTCTCTTCATGTCATCAATAGGTTCCTGAAGGTCCATGTATGATACTGTAGTGATCTGATGCCGATCGCATATACGGTCGGGACAGCAGGATACTGAAGCCTCCTCCAAGCCGCAGCTATAAATACGAACGCTACAACATACACGCAGATTTGTGCAAATGACCGTGCTTTTTTTTCTTTCAGCTTGCCGATAAAATCCAGCCAGGTCATAACTCAAACGACCTGTATGCATACCCTACACAGACGAGACGCATACTTTGACTCGCTCGTAAAGCAACGAAGGTGTCCGTCAAGAAACTCCGAGCGCACGTAGAGCACAACGGAACTAGCTGTACTGTGCAAAACGATTATTGCTGCGACAATACACGCGCGTGGAGAAGCTGCTATAGCATCGCGGCCGCGTTAGGGCAGAAAGCGCGCTCAAGCGACTCGAGTGCGGCTATCAATCGTAACAAGCGAGGTATACACGGTACGGGAAGACACCTACAGAGGTCACGCCCGTAACAACACGTGCTGCAAACCGCGTGAGTTCCGCAGTAAACCTTCCCCCGGTTCACATTCTAATGAAGTCGGTCCGAGTTATCACCCCCAAAACTCAACGATAAGATCACATAGCTGCATTCCGTTTATGTCACCTGTTTATTGACGCCTCTTCGATCTCTTCGTCCTGTTTCGTACTAGTTCGGCAAGCTGACATTCGTATTCTATAGCCTGGCCCCATTCGCTTCGAACACTTCGCCGACTGCGAGCATGCGTCCATGCAATAACCCACTCCAATGTGCAGCAGACGTACAGAAGTGGATATATGATGTGATGAGCCACCACCGTTAGTAGCAGAAGCGCCCTCGTTCAAATCATGGAGTTCCATAATAGTACAGATAGAAATCTGGCGCTAGTGTCTATGGTAGCTGCAACGCATGACGCTTCAGCCAGCTCCGGAATGATGGGTAGTACATGATTCTGCCTAAGCTTCGTTCTTTTGGCTCCGTGTGGACATGCAGCCGCGTTGTAGCAAGACCAAGTTCAGCAATAGTTAAGTAGTCCCACTTCACCACATTGAGCCTTTTAGGTTGACCAATTCAAATCAGCTCACGATGTTCACACCGGGTCATTCTTTTATCTGAAGCAAAAGCCAAAACACAACAATAAACAAAGCCACAAGTGCGTTCGAATCCGAAAGCACGAAGACTAGGCAAATCCATGCGCTACCCACCATTCCCATGGTGGCTGAACGAACGCAGCGCCACAGTTCCCTCTAGTAAATATTGTAGGAAACTCTATGGCTTCAACGATGACGAACAACCAACTGTAGTCGGATACAACTTAAGAAGACAGGAGAGGCCCCGCCCACACGACAGAAGCGCGGGAGCCGGTCGCCTCCGCGACTAAAGAAATAGTCCCGCTCACGCACGCGCCGATGTTCTCCGAAGGCGGAGCCACCAGCCGCCCCGCTCATGACGTCAGTTCCGAGTGCGCGCCTATTGGTACAGGCTTGTGTTCATCCGCCTTTACGTCCCTCTGCTGTTTTACGCAGTTTCTTCAGTGTGACTTTGATGTCGATGGCGACGGGTGTTCCTGAAGGTGGACGTACCTGGTGGACGAATACGTCGGGGCCGCCGTCGTACGGGGTGATGAAGCCCCATCCTTTGGCCACGTTGAACCACTTGCACTTGCCCCGGCGCCGTGCATCTGCGCCGACGACGCCGCCTGGCGGAGGGGACACGGCTGCTCCACCCCCGCTCCCTGGAAGAACAAAAAGTGCCGCGAGGGGGCGTCAAAGCGCGCAATATGGCGACGCACAGCCTCACTCTTTCGTCAGGCTTGGTAATGTATGTTCTGAGGCTTCCTTTTCCACTTATGGTGGCATGCACTCCAGTGTGAAATATACCAGAGAACACGACCACAGTGATGGAACGTCTAAATGAACCTTCATAACGGTAAGAGAAAAAAAGCGTCATAATATGAAAACACACAAGCACACACACACACGCACAAGAGAGAGAGAGAGAAATTTGAACATAGCACCACCACGATCATGACAAGGTTTCGCGTGCACTTAAAAAGCAAAGCCGTTTTATTGAAATGCACACTTATGCTGTTTCACGCATGTAGTCTTGCTGCTAATGCATCTCAACTGTATTCCTTTTTCGGTGTAGCTTCACCGTTAGCCGAGTTATGATAATGTGCAGCTATTTAGCGACCGCATTTCTATGCATAGAATGCGTCGTTATAGAAAAACTTGAATATTTCGGTTTACGTTTAAACCTCTCGTCGCAAGCTTCAGTTGATTTATTCTTTTAATACCGCTTCATATCACACGATTACACATCTACTATCGCCTTTGTAATAATTCACAATATTAGAAATAGTTCTTGAGAGGATAAAAAAAGACGCAGTAATCACACATTTTGCGCTCGGCTATCCTTTCATGCGCACCATAAAAAATTATTGTAAGACAAACGTGACAGTAGGACCGCACTCTGTAACGATTTTTGCCCATTGTCACAGGATTGGCGACACACTACCACCATCAATGCTGAGATTTGTCGGTAAGAAAAAAAAAGAGAGAGAGAACGAGGAGAATAGAACGATTTGAAGAATTCTCACAGGTCGCGTCCCGCGTAATTAACGACGTGCACGCGAGCAGTCTAGCTTGGCATACTTTTGTACTTTGTTAGCTTTCTCAAGACTTTGCCTAAATCACTTATCATATCGCTAGGCATAAAGTAGGAGGGTTGTTCTGCAAGGGTTGTTATAGCTAAATGCCTCACCGGTATAAAAGTCATACTCTCCCTTAGGCATTCTTCGCCTAAGGCGACTCGAAGGCGAAAGCCATCTTTTTTTTTCTCTGTCGATTCTCTTAATCCACCCCTCCCCCTCGAAATATTTTTGCGCCTCACAAGGCAAATAGAGCTCATAAGGCAAATACAGGTTGAGATGTGTTATTCAAGTCTTTTTTGTTTTTGATGACAACATCACATGACGATTTTTTGCATCACTGCGTGTTGACGCCGACAGCCACCTCTCGCCTTTGATGAGGCACCTAAGGCTTTCGTCTTAAACAATAGCGAGGCACAGCTTATACGATGCTTATTATCTGTAAGGCTATGAGCCCCAACGGGCCAGGGTGTTCATTATACGGGAAATACAACAAAAGGAACGCGACATGGCCTGCGACGTTCCAGCCAGCGAACATCACCACATCAGTTTCTGATGGCACGCGCCGTTGTTATTTAGGCGCGTTCCAAGCCATCCACAGCAGGCACACATTCGCTGAGCTTCTCCCGTCGCGGTTGACTCAGCTGACAACGACACGTGAGCACCAGATGAGCTTGGCCGGCATTGTAACCCCTTGTTTAGAACACAGGCCCCACTCTCCACGCGCGAAACACACACACACACACACACACACACACACACACACACACACACACACACACACACACACACACACACACACACACACACACACACACACACACACACACACACACACACACACACACGTGGTCTACGAAACGTGACACTCCGTGTAAGTGCTCTCGTGACGTAATCAAAGGCGCCTCGAAGGAAGAGGTCTGCGTCCCGTCGCGCGCTCACAAGTCTCAGTCGTGTACCGACAAGCCACGAGAACACCGCGATAATGACGTTGACTCACGAGGAAAAGACTTAGCTCAGGGTCGCAAGGCGCGCGCGGACGCAAATAAGCCGTGAGTCACCGAGGCATTGCAAAAACTTGGTTGGGTGAGCACTCAGCAGTGCATCCAGGGACGCGGGAGGGAGACAGCGACCCTCGGGACGTTCTGGGAACGTTTACCTGATGGTGGCAGAAACAAAGTTGCCTAGCGCCTCTCTTCCTTTTTATCTCTTCTTTAGAGAACACTTCCAGCACGACATACAACGGCACTAAAGACACTGAGAACAGCATCGCAATATTTTGGAAAGCACAGACCAAGATTGGCCCGCACACACACGTAGAATGGCAAAGAGAGTGGAGCTCACATAAACTCACTTAAATATATCTTGCGCTTCGTGCTCACTCGCACTCAGAATCACTAAAATTTTTTCAACCGGACTCGCTCAGACTCGCTCAAATTTTTCTCAACCGTACTCGCACAGACTCAAGCTCACCAAAATATTACTGAGGCGGACTCACTCAGACTCAGACCCACGGCTCGATCTGAGTCTGTGTGAGTTTGCCGACGTATGCACACACCACACGGGCGCTGAACACAACTTAACACGCTATAGGTACTACATGTTTGGGCAGCTGAACACCGTCTGTGCAGTGGATGAGGTTTGACTTTTCTGCACACTTCTTCGGCACACACTGATGGAGACGCAGACGTGGAATCAATTGGCGCCGCAGTAAGTTTGTGGTACGGTGCCTACATTGTGTGTGTCACTGTTTGTTCGTGTTTTTCAAAATTATGCGCTGATGTTCTCAAGATAACATACAAACAACTTGCCCATCAGTACCTCCTAAGCACTAAAGAAGCAATAATAATATAATAATTGTCGGGGTTTTACGTCACAAAACCTCGATATGGTTATTAGGGACGATGTAGTGGAGGGGCTCTGGAAACTTTGACCATCTGGTGTTCTTTAACGTGCACCTAAATCTAAGTACGCGGGCTTCTAACATTTCGCCTCCGTCGGAATGCGGCCGCCCCGGGCAGGATTCGATCCGGCGACCTTCGGGTCAGCAGTCGAGCACCGTAACCACTAGACCACTGTGGCGGGTAGCATTTAAAGAAACAGTGCGACGATAAAGGAGATGGTTACAACAGGCGGCATACATGCAAGTCCTGCTTTACTCTCTGTCTAGTTCATGCATTGTCCTCCCTCGTTGTATAAAACTTTTTTTTTCGTTTAATAATTCTTTAGCCCTACGGAGAAAATCACGGCGTGATTCGAAGGCACGCCCAAATGGGAAACTGTGAATTAATTTGGCCACCCGAAGCTCTTAATTAAACGTGCACCTAAATCTGAGCACACGGTGCATTTTGCCTCCGTCGAAATTCGGCCGCAGAGTTCGGGAGTCGAACCCAGGTTCTCGAGCTTAGCAGCGTGGCGCCAGAGTGGCTAAGGCACCACGACTGGCGCATTGTGGTAATAACTATCTTAGTTTCGTTTAAGTTTTGTTTATGTCTCTGCATACCAGGGTGCGTTGACTGTATCGAAGGACTTTCATAAATCTCTCACTTGGCACGCGATGCGCGTGCTTTCATGCGGGAAATGTAGAACCGTACTGCGGGACACGTTAAACTACGACAAAAATATAAATGCGCCGCTGTCAGCAGTTTTCGAACTGGTCACTCAGCTTATCTCAGTTTCAGGGTCAATTACTTGTTCTCTAGAAAATGGTTGGTTCTTCGCTTTAAGGAAAGCGTGCAGACCAATCAAGTGTTAACAATGACAGGACAATAAAAGGATACCTTGGACGTTCTAGCCGACGCACTTCACGTTCTGCCCTTTCACTGCTATCGAGCGTAATTTGAGGCGGCGGTCTACTGTGAGATGTCAATGCCCTTAAAGAACACCAGATGGCCGAAATTTCCGGAGCCCACCGCTACGGCGTGCCTCATAACCATATCCTGGCGCTGGCGCATAAGAACTCCAGATATATTGGTGTTATTAAGAATAATTTGACGAACTCTCTGTTAACTTGCTTATGTTGCTGCATGATGGATAACATTAAACCAACAGACAATGAAACCAATGAAAGCCTAGGGGACAATAAGTGTAGTTTTTTAACTGTAGTGCAGTAATCACGACATAAATGGAAAAGAATTACAGTGGACGAAAAGGAAAAACGGCCCCATGCTTTCCTTGGCTCCATTGTCTCTTGGATTGATTAAGCCGTGTCTAACAAAGAAGCAAGCCCCGCGATTCGTTTCCTTTCTCTCGTTCTTACACAAGAGAGAGAGAGAGAGAGAGAGAGAGAGAGAGAGATGAAAAGGAAACTCGGGGAGGTTAACCAGGTGCTAGTAACCAGTTTGGTAATCTGCACAGGGGTGGGAAATAGGGTTCGGAAAGAGGACAGAGAGATAAAAAAAAGTAAAAATGAAAAGAAAAATATCTTCCTCGCTCTGTACTTCGTGTACAGAGCGAGGAAGATTTACGAGAAGCTGCAAAGATCTACGTGGCTACCATTTCGTTACAACGATGCCATTTCATTATCAGCCTGTCCTGCTGCTAAAGAACGTTCACGTGGCGAGTAACGAACGTGGTCACTGCTATCTGCGTAAGCGATATCGATGCGCGACAAATATTGAAAAGGGAGGACTCAGGACCGTCCTCGATTCTGACAGCCGTCAAAAAAGGAGGTGTAACAACCGCGTGAAGAAAAGAGACAGAAATCATACAATACATGGGACGAAATATTTATTGTAATTGAAATGTTGAAATACTCAGAAAAATGAAATCAAGCGGACTCTCTCTCTAAACACACACACACACACACACACACACACACACACACACACACACACACACACACACACACACACACACACACACACACACACACACACACACACACACACACACACACACACACACACACACACACACACACACACACACACACACACACACACACACTCCGGCGTTCAAGCGTTTATCCTACGTGCTGAGTCACGCAAGGTGAGCCAAAGTAGGAAAAAACGACGGGAAGAAAGGGATGGTGAACCAAGTTCTAAGACTCGGCATCAGCGGTGTGGTAATTTAATTCACATGTCCCAGTAGCAACTCGCCCAACCTTTCGCGTCATTAATTACGTATACCTGTACATCGTCCGCTAAGCCACAAGTCGCATATCCTCACGTACCTTGCAATAAGAGTAATAGCAGCGCTATTACACTGGTGCGAGTGGCAGGGCCCCTAAGGGAAAGAGTGTAGCGGCCAGGTCAACGCTGGCGAGGACAGAGAGGCACTATTGCTAGAGGAGGAGGATGATGAAGTGGAGGAGGGAAGCTCGGAGAAGACGCGCTGGCTGGCCTGACCGCCAGCCTTCCGGCCATTCCCGGGAGCAAACTTGGAGCGCATGCCGCGAAACCGATTGCGTCACGGACTCTCCCTTGACCTTGCAATGGAACCGCGCCGTACTCGCGCATTCGCCCTACTTATTAAGGACGTATACACAACGATGCCGTGTATGCTACTGGCGTGTGCACGCGGCCGCACAGAGATGTGTCGTCACCGCGTTCCCGGTGACTCTGCCTGGTCACATGTAGCGTAATACGCGTAAGCCCCTCCGGGCATTTGGAGGAGGAAAGGACCCGACGATGCCGATTGATGACGGAGGAATGCGAGGCCACCGCCAACTGCGCCAGCGCCGATATGCCTTGTACATACGCCGCGGAACGTCTTGGCAAATCCCACGCTCTTCGCTGCGTTGTATGGAAGAATTAAAAGATGCAACTATGGCTCTCGTTAAACAGTAGGGAGAGGCCACCGAAGGGGTTTCAGTGGTTGCGGCACTCGAATACTGACCCGAGAGGACGCGGGTTCGATCCCGGCCGTGGGAGATCGTATTTGGATGGTGGCGAAATACTAGATGACGGTGATATATGGTGGTCGGTGACACAGTGATGGCCAAAGAACGCGAAGACAACAGTTAGAGAGTGATCAATGATAGTCTAACGTGGCTGTATAAGGGCCTAAAATCCTGTGCATTAATAGAGCGTGAAATATATATAACTAATTTTTAAAATTAAATGATGACAGCGAAGGGTAAGATTAATTAAATAAAACTTTAAATTAATTAATTAAAAATTAAATTAAATGCTAGAGGCCCGTGCACAGCGCGATGTCAGTGCACGTTGAAGAATCCCAGGTGGTCGAAATCATTCGGAGCCCTCCACTACGGCGTCTCTCATAGCCCGGGTCGCTTTGGAACTTCAATACCCATAAACCTACTAAATAGTGGGGATAGATGGACGACTTCATGAGGTGAAATTAGGAGGTGCAACATACGACCACCCTCCCTTGTAAGAGGGCCCCGCCAAGGTGGTCTTGTGGTTAAGGCGCTCGACTGCTGACCCGAAGGTCGCGGGATCGAATCCCGGTCGGGACGGCTGCATTTCCGATGGAGGCGAAAATGTTTGAGGCCCGTGTACTTAGATTTAGGTGCACGTTAAGGAACCCCAGGTGGTCGAAATTTCCGAAGCCCTCCACTACGGCGTTTCTCATAATAATATCGTGGTTTTGGGACGTTAAACGCCAGGTATTATCACTATTATTCCGTGTAAGAGGGCATATGTTCCCGAGTCCCGAAGACAGTTCCGGGACGTGATCACTTTTACAAGACGGTTATTACAGCCGATGCATGCTCTAACGAACTTGCAAAACGTAGTTCGGGGTAAGATACATCCTATTTGAACGCAGAGAAAACAATATCCTCGCCCAAACGATAGACGTTCTGGTGATGTTGAGTGCCGTTGACATGATTTTCTCTGCCTAAACACCCAAGTATTTACACAAGACGCTGCATGTGGTGGCTTGACATGCTGACGCTATGAGTCCTCTGGTTTCGTGCTGCTTCGATATACTCGAAACGCTCTTCACGAGTTCATAACGTCGATTGCGAGTACACAGCGGCCTAGGTCAAATTAAGGATCGATTTCAATTAGAACTGACGACCAGTGTGGCACAGGTACGCAATGCACCTGTATTCGAATCAGGTCCCATGAAGTACGATCTCATAATCGAACCAAGGAGGAATGTGCAGCTTAACGTCCTCGGCGGTGATTTTCGCGAGTACTGAAAGGAATATGCGATATGGTGACGTACCACAAGTAGTCCCAGGAAAATATACGCGCCCGCATTACGCTCGCATGAATCATATCGTATTATGCGGAGTACAGGACATAGGTATTGGAACGATAACATCCTCCTTTTGTCACCATCTGCTACATGCTGCACGTTGCAACACCGCCTGCAAGGTTCACCTATCCGGCATAGCTCGAGTGATGAAGTGCGGAGACGAAGTCGTCCCAATGCGAACCTGTTCTCCGTGGCTGCCGAAGTGACCTCATAGTAACGTCTCCTTATCTTGCTCGAATTCCATCCCAAGGAACAGGAAATTCCGATCGTCTCTCTCCTGCAGAGATTTCATACCGAAACCCTTTTTTCTCTCCAGCGGCATATTCAGAGAAATAACGAGGGCCATACTACAAAAGTTCAGGCCAGCAGAAGGCCCTCAAGGCTCAAGAAGAGACGCGAAATACTTATGTTAACTTGTGGTTTTCACGTGCCAGCATAGGTGGGAAAAAAAAGTGGGGCTCATTTAGACTCACACGGGAAATATATGCTGCGCTGAGGGCTCACTCGGACTCAGACTCGCCAAAAAACTTTCCTAAACCGTTTCACTCGGATACAGGTTCACTAAAAGTTTTCTCAACCGAATTCAGTCAGACTTAGTCTCACCAAATATATTACCCAGTCGGGCTCACTCAGACTCAGACTCACGGCTTGATCTGAGTCTGAGTGAGTCTGCATGAGTCGACTCATGAGTGAGATTGCTGACCTATGCGTGTCACAAACAACGATCTGGAGCC
This sequence comes from Rhipicephalus sanguineus, assembly GCF_013339695.2. NCBI lineage: Eukaryota > Metazoa > Arthropoda > Arachnida > Ixodida > Ixodidae > Rhipicephalus > Rhipicephalus sanguineus. The sequence continues at coordinate 124,249,851 of NC_051181.1, forward strand.
AAATTCAGAAAGCTTCACCTTCGTGAAGGCTCTCTATCACTGGCCACCCAGATTCCGTTGCTAATATGTCCAGCAACATGATTGGCCGAAGTTCTTTCATAGGAACAATTCAAGCGTGAGAAACTTTTGCGAATAAGGGCCCTCATTATGAGGCATGCCGTAGTGCCGGACTCCGAATTAATTTCGACCGCGTGGTATTACTTAACGTGCACCTAAATCTAAGAGCACGGGTGGCTTTTCTTGTTCTTGTTCTTGTTCACCTACAACTTTGGCTCACACCCACTGTGGGGGATTGGCCAAGACTTGAGTGGTTTTATAAATGTTATAATTCTTTAGAGGGGACGTTACAGAATAGAAAAATTATAAATTTGATAGGAAATTTTGACACTTGATCAAATATGAAAAATAAATAAAAGAAATAACAATAATGAAATAAAATAAATCAATGCCCAAATTTTTTAAATATATACATGTGTTGACACAGAAGAATAGTAATATAGATTATCTAGTTAACCGATTGGTTTCATTGAGGTAATCCCTCACAGCCACGCAAACCTTCTTAAGCTTCAACCTCGTCCTCTTCTTTTTCGGCCGCTTCGATCCCAGAACACGTGCGCCGATCTGTCCACCGTTGGATGCAGTAACAACGATGGGCGAGAGATGCTACGTTTAACACTTCAGCAATCCCATAAATCCCGATGTGCCAGTGTAGTGGACCAGTGTGGCGAGTAGTGGGATTTGCCCAATTTCTTTGGCACATATGCGTAATGGAAGTTTTACAGGATAGTTGTTATGCTCGAGGTTCGCCGTGTGTCGTGGATCGGAAATTATCATCACCAAGAACCGGCACGCGCTCAATGACCGCCCAAACAATCTGTACACATGGTTAACAAGAGGAGCTGAAACGTACCCAGCAGCTCTGCTGTGACAGCCTTGCGCGACTAAATGCGGGCTGCGCTTTTTTTTTTTTTTTTTGCATTCCACCTCCATTGAAGTGCTACCGCAGGCCGTGGCCGTAATCGAACCAGCGTCCTCTAAAGCTTATCAGCGCAAGGCCTTACGTGATAAGCTACCACGCTGCTTCTGTTGCGTTTCTCACCCGAATTTGTATCGATAGAATTCGTACAGATTGAATGATGATAAATAACTGAAAGTAGGAAATAGAAAGAAGACTGTGAAGGATTTCAAGCCTCAGTGATGCTGCAACCACTGAGCGTACATTACGAACAAAAGAGTAAAAAAAGAGCCCCATGAACACGTTAGCAAGAGTTGACTCGGCGAAGCGCTGACATTATGTACGGCCCCGAAAATCTGAGAAAATTGCGTCAAACTTGTACAACGAGCTTCCGAGAAAATGATGTTTCCGAGCACTCACACTTATGTGAAAGCCTAAGATGAACCCAGAAAAAAAAAACATAGCTGTTCGTAAAAACAAAACACAGACAAAAAGATTGTTGATAGGGGTCGGTTCTCCTCTGGAAAATCTAGGCTCTCTCTTCGAGTTTGGTCTTACTAAGTTTTCTTTATTTACTTCATCCTCTACTTCGAGTAATCGACTCCTATATACCGTAAACGTCGTATAGGGCTTCGTGCAGTGCGTCGCTTCAACGGCTTCGTCTAGCCGTTCACGGAAAACAACAAAACAGACATCCTGGCTTGTTTTTGTTGGCCGAAAGGGCTCCTCAACAAGAACGGGTCACGTACAACTGTAGGGCCGTTCATTTCCGCGTCCTCGGCGCGACGATGAAGAACCCCCGCACGCGTCTATAGGAAAGGGACATCATCGTAAGATTCTCTCTTTAGCCTCACTCCAGTTAAATCTTAGTTGTGTTGGGACGGGCCTGCCACGGCGGCTCGGTCGGATGGATACATGAAGGAATAACGTGCTGGTTGAGATTGGTTTGCTACCCTTCGCCGCGGAAAGAGGAAGAGTATTGAACGATAAGCAGGATAATGTTGAAGCGAAGGCCTTAGATGCCTCATCAAACGCGAAAACTAACTGTCAGCGTCGCCGTCAACACGCGTGATGCAAAATATGATAACCACGTGATGACGCCGCCATATGACGTAATCACGACGTCACAGATCTTCAGAATTTGTGCCGGTATCATGACATCGCATGATGACGTCAACACATGACATCGTCGCGCGGTGAAAGGTGTACCGATCACGGAGGCAGTGCAAAACGGGGTGACGTGCAGAAAGCTTGCAATGCCTCCGATCCTGGAGGCAATGCAAAACCACGTTAGGTGCAGAAAGCTTTCGGAGGCGGGCGAGGGAGGATGAGTACATCGACTAAGAAAAAGAAGAAGAAGATTGCTTTCGTATTCTAGTCGTCTTAGGCGAAGGCATACGGGAGCATGCGAGTTTTTTCGTACTTCGTAATGACGCACGGACATCAAAGAAACTTTCAACGTAAAGTCTGTCACAGGCGTTCGTGTAAGTTGGTGCGTCTGAAAAACGCAGCAACACTTGCCTACAGATTTTGTAGCTATTGAAAATATACGGACAACCCAAGGCCGTTTTCGTCATAGCAAATAGAATATTTTGTTATGCTTCTGTTGAGATGTCCTCAAAAGGATTTTCTATTGCGCGCGATTTTCGAAAGCGAAGTGTCCTTTCAACGACCGCGCGCCGCTCCGTGGCGCTGTTCGCAGCCTATCCCGTGGAAGTATACACCCAAGTTTTCGCCTATCCCCGCAATGCAATCATTAACAAAATAATAATAATAACTACAATTCCGTGGTAACACTGCTAGGTATGCACTATTCCACAATCGCAAACAGCGTGATCAAGGAACTGTTCACGACATCGAGACTTCTCTGCGTGTTTTTTGCCCTGACATTCGGCTGCAACTTCTTAATCATCATGCTACCTGACCAGGCGAATTTTCGTGGATTTCTTGACTATGTACCACGCCCTCCAGGAATGTTTGGCGGACGCGTATTTTTCCATAAAGGTGTATTCCCACATTGTCCGAGAACATAACCCCCAAATAAATGTTTAGTGGCGCTTTCGTAGCCTTCGACGTACCTAAAGTCAACAGACCTGTGCGACCGTCTGGAAACTTGATGTGCTCCCCAAAGTGCGCTCGTGATTAAGTTCATCCCTCTCTTTTCTTCTGTCTTTCTTTTCACCCCTTTATACCTCTCCCCCAGTGCAGGGTAGCAAACGGGACACAAGTCTTGTTCTCCTCCTTGCCTCTCCTTGCTTTTCTCTCTCTCTCTCTCTCCAGTCTTTAGCAGTTCTTGCAATAGATAGCAATCTTTAATTATATTCCCGGATATGTTAGCCCTGTGTTCTTACTCCAGGTTTCGGGTGATGACTATCATATATACGATGACCACATATGTATACAGAGAAATAATACGTAGTCACAAACGCACATACATACACAAATGAGAAACTTTATGAATGACCCATTGGCGTATATATGTGTGCTTGTGACTGCATACGCATTATCCGTGTGCAGTTCTTGCAACTTACATAATAACTCGCTAGATGCGCTAGCAGAGCGAATCTCCGCATTTTCGGTGAAGCCCACGTCCCGTAAACTTTTGCTGCTGGGTGTATACACTCCAAATAAAGTGTACCTTATTTCGCGGTTAAGTCCAGCAGCCCGACTGGCATCGAGTGTAAAAGTGTGCCACAAGGTCCTCCCTTCTTTTCTTTCATTTTTTTTGTTCCCCTTCAACAGCACTAACTCGGCCACGACCACGAACGGAGGAAGTGGCCATTTCGCGCCTTCCGCTTCCGGATTTTTTTCTCTCCCATCTTCCGGTGGGCTACAAAGGGACCGTGTCTCGCACCCCGGGCGCTTTCTTTCCGTCCCATCTGGGAAGCACCTGTACGCTCTCAAGTCGCGAGCGCACGGCACTCAGATGCGTGACCTTCCTCTACGTCTCATTGCCTTTTTCACCGCATGCACAAAGGTCCTGTTCCTTTCTTTATTACTTTTTGTTAGCCAACCTTCGAGCGCAGAAAATCAACATTCGCCACGCTTCCTTTCTTTTTTATCGCTTGCTTCCTTCCCTTCCTCATTTCTTTTATTTCTTTCTTTTTTTACCTATCTGTGAGCGCTACGCGTTACGTCGTACATTCACGGGCCCCGATCACACACCGTGAACATGGCCACGCCCTGCTTTTATGCTTTTTTTTTCTTCCATTTTTGGCGACGGTCCGGGACGTCCGAGACAGCTCCGCGAGTTCCTCGTTTATAACGAAGATCCGGATAATACGTATGCTGCAGGGGCGGAGCGAGGAATTTTTGTTTTCGGGAAAGGGCGTACCCAATCACACCTTGTGTATGTTCGTGCGTGTGTTTGTACGTGTGCGTGCATATATACAGATATATGCAAAAATGAGAAATTTCGGGGGGGGGGGGGGGGAGAGTAATCAACCACACCTCCACCCAGCCACCCCCACCTACGATAATGGTATGCTACTGGACCCTAGCGTAAGGCCCCTTATGTGTGTGTGGGCGCGCGCGCATGTGTGTCTGTGTGTGTGTGTGCGCGCGCATTTTGATAAAGCAAGTATAAGGTCTGTGGCAACGTCGGGTACGCATTAGGTGGTATAGATGCCAAAAAATTCAGCAAGACAATGAAGAAAACGAAGAAACAGCTAAACATAATTTTCATAAGGAATCAACTTTCTTTAAAGAGGGCGAAAACCCGTCCAGAACGAGGCAGTGTACTCGCGCCTGGGTAGACCTCGCGGCTCCCTCTGTCGCGCGCGAATACGTTTAGCGTCATCTATCCACGCTATTCGCCACGTACTTAATGACAGGGCCAAGCGGCGGCCCTTTTCAGCTTCATCTTTCTAAACAAACACCTATCCTCCTCCAACATACCTTAAAGGCCGCCGCTAGCGCCTCGAATGTAGGTTGCGCAAGTTATGTTTAGACTCGAAGGCATTCCCAACAAACTCGGAGAAGAGAAACTTCTTCGCGGAGGAGGGAAAAGAGAGAGAGAGAGAGAAAGTAAATGTAGAACAAGAACGCCCGTTCTGCTCCTTCGGCGCCTCAGGCTCGCTGATATCTCGGCAGCATCCGAATTCCGCGCGCGAAAACGACGCGAAAACGGAACGATTGTGGGTGCGCGCGCCGCATGCTTGCACTCTACTTGCACAGCCGGCGACGCGCGGCGGCGGCGCGTCTCCCCGCGTCCCGACGACGGAACGCATCATTAGGGAGGGGAGAGAGTGAGTTAGGCTTAGCGGCAGGCGCACGATGCGGCTAAACGAGGCCTTTGTCTTTCTCTCCGCCATATCCGCATCGGGAAGGTGAGCTTGGGGAGGGCGCGCCGCGTACGTCTAGATGAGGGCTAGCGCAAGCCGTCCGCTCGCCGTCTTGTGACCGACTTGATGTATGACTCGTCGGTGTTTCTCGTTCTTTCCCTCCCTCCTCTCTCTTTCTATATGCACCTATATATGCTTTTGGCTTCCGCAGTTCCACGCGCGCTGAGCGGCGGAGGCACGTCGCGCTAAATGCGGCGGTTTTCCCGTGCTGCTGCTGCGCCAGCTCCTCTCTTTTGGGCAGAAAACCGCGGATTTACGCATCCCCCCCCCCCTTTCTACCTCTAAGTCATGACGTGGCATATATATCAGGTCTCGAGCGCGACTCCACGAAGTCGGGTCTCCCGTCGTGCGAAGAGCGCTGCAGATTCGGTTCGTACATTAGGGCCGCGTAGCCTTCCCGCGTCCTATACACACACACACTCTTCGTTCCTATAGGGAACAAGTATACACTACGATCTCAGACAAAAGCACAACCGAACAAACAGAACAGCAACCCAACCGATCTATGTATGCCCTCATATATACGGGGCTCGAAGACACTCGCGGTCCTCCTGCTGACTGCCTTTTATATACTACGCTCCATCTTTCACGGACTAGCGCTTCCACTTGGACGCCGCGAACTACGCAGCGAAGTCTCGGGCGCGTGCGCGACAGGGGACGTGAAACTGCGAGAACGGGGGACGCGCAGCGGTATAAGAGCCCGGATGGAAAAGGGAACGGGTGGGAGGACTGCTGACAGGCGTGCGACCGTCTGTTATCGTTTGCAAACGTCGCGTGGATATGATGCGTATGTGTGTAGATGAAGCCAGAGCGAATTTTATGGAGGCTCACGAACCTGCAGGCGCTGTACAGTTATACTATACTATAGTGGATACTAAGCGTCCGGAAGACGTCGAGGATTCGGGGAGTCGACGCTAGCCGGACTCATAGATCATGGAGGAGCGTTGGTCGTTTCGATAGGCGGCGCTTATAGAGGCCCGAAAGAGTTAACGAAAACAAGTGTTCGTATAGCTGTCGGCGCCCGCGGGTGTCACCGAGCGTGTGGACGCGATGTAATGAATTTACGGATTCGATAAACACAAGTTGCGCATACCGGCCGTCTTTGCGCGTTCAAACGGATGTAGGGGATGAGAATAAATGTATTCGAGGCCATTTAGAGGTTATTTACAAATGCACGGTGAAAAGGTAAGGGATGGACGGCTCGAGAAGGCAGAAGTGCCGTCATCGCAGACGTGAACCGTGCCTAATTTGTACCGTCACTTCATAACAACGTTATCGGCTCAATATTGTTGTGCTTGCAAGTATATCATCATCGATTTATTTCCTTCGTTTGTTTGCAGCGCCTATCACGCTGTATAAAGTTATTTATATTTATTGAAGTATAAATAACTTGATACGTGAGCCAAGTGATTAGGAGTGATAATTAGTGCATAAGGTGAATGAAATAATAGCTAAGGTGAATTGAGGAGAATGAAACGTGAATTAAGGGGATATAAAAATAAGTCACAAGTGAATTGAAGTTCATTAAAAGCTAGCCAAATGGGAATTATAATAAATTAAACCAGCAAGATGTGAATGCATGTGAATGAAATCTGAATTAACAGTTAATCAAATGTTAAAGCGAATTACAGTGAAATAAATGTCAAAATGAATAAACTGAATCAAATGGGAATTAATAATAAAGCGAAGTAACTTAGTAAGGTGTGCAATTGAAGCAAATGTTAAAATGAATTAAAGTGAACCAAACGTAATTTAATGAGTGTCACGTGAGAGCATAGGCATTCGTCTGTGCTCTCCTGAAGCGTTAACTAAAGGGGCTGAATTTTTCTGTACACGCTCTTTTAGAGCTCATTTAGTGTTTTAAATGCGAAGCATTTCCTAGCGAACCTTTGGCACTTTGAGCGTTTCTATCTATCTATCTATCTATCTATCTATCTATCTATCTATCTATCTATCTATCTGCCTACGTCTGGGTGCTGTCACAATCGGCCCCTTAACTTGATGTAGACCAAAATTAGCATGTGAGGGTAAGAGGATTTGACGAATATGACTGTCGGGTCATGACATGAATAACGTGAAAATCCTGTCGCGTACGTCGTCAAACCCTTTCCTCCAGACACGTGTGGCACATAGCCGTTTACCACGGGCCGCGGTGTACGGGTATTGCGCCACAGGTGATTGGTAGTTTATATCTACCCTGGAATCGCGACAACAGACACTGTTAATTTAAATACGAGAGGGTTAGAAAAACCGACGTCGGCAGCGTTGACCCGACAAATGGAAAGAATAAAATTAGGGTCAAAGCAGCAATCGAACCCAAGCATTTTGCGTGGCAGTCAGGCATTCTACCACAGAGCCACGCCACGTCTATAAGGTGGTTTGGAAAAACAGCCTGTGCAGGCGAAATGTCGGTGCAACGTCAATTGTGGTTGTGATGCTGGCTATCTGATTTTACAAAAAAAGCAATAAACACTATATATGTACTCCTACGATACAGGCGTCATATCAGATTAACGTCTGTGGTTCCAGTGTTGGCTCCGCTTTTATAGCAGTCTAATAAACATTACATTTGGATTCATATGATTCAGCAAACTACATTGAAGCATTGCTCGACCCCGGAGGAATACATTAACGAAAGTTACGTATGTACTCTAACGTGAAGGCTGACGTTACGTCGCACCATAGGTTACCGTTTAAACGCCATTGTTGTCGATGTCCCTGGTAAGCCCACGATGTGCACACAGCTACTAAACTTACAAAAACACGTCGATCCACCTCGTAACGCTTGGCTCAAAGCAATAAAATACAGCGAGTACGTACTCGCTGACTGCTTCGCATAAAACCGATTTCCACAACGCGTGGGATCTGCCGAATTTTTTTGTAAAAGGAAAGATGAACCTGCTGCGCACGAGCGGACGGTTGTTTGCGGCATTAACGGAGACCGAGCACGCGGGAACTCCGCGATCCGCCGAACCGATAAACAGCCCGCGTGGTTGTGGGACGTCGGCATGCGCCGAGACCCCGAGTGGGGCCCCCCGAGAAAGAATTCCGCAACCGGCACCGACAGAGCGAAGACGCTGTGGGGTGGGGATGGGAGGAGGGGGGGGGGGCGCTGGGATTAAGGGGGGGGGGGGGGGCGTCGAGGTCTGGTTTCCTAGCAAGGAATGGAGCGCGCCTTTCGATCGAGGCTGAAAGTGACCAGGCACGTGCGCATGCCAAGACGATGAAGACGCGTGCCATAAGAAAAGCTGACGCTAAGTTAGCACCCGGTTTAAAGGGTGAGAGGGTGTTAAAGGAGGGTTAGTTTAGAAGTGAGGAAGTGGTGCAGCGAAGAAGCAGAGCTGCAGAATTGTCGCGTTATAGACGTATAGGCGGTGTCGTACACAGAATGGCGCGAGATAGGCGATGTATGCGCTAGATTTAGATGCAATCCATCAAGCATAGGCACGTTACCTTTCTTGGGAAGTTCCTTGCTCGACCCGCGAACAGTGGGTGAGGGTTAACGAGATGATACGGAGGAATGGAGAGCGAGAAGCGAGGGGAATGGACGCCCGAAGTGGTGAAACAGGCGTCGAGTTATTTTGCTTTGAGCTCCCTTTTTTTTCTTATGTGCTTTCCCAAATTGCTAAGGTATATATATCGCACAACTTATTGAAACAAAAGGCCTGGATTGGTATAAAGCACATTGTTATCCCTGTGGAGAAAAAAAAAAAAACTCATTTCGTACGTAATAGGGCGTTCGAATGAGAAAGAAAAACAATCATATCGTAATAACCGAAAGCGCGATGACTAAGCGTCACACGTGACGAATAGACGCATCCAGCCGAACCTCGCGAAGTAGCGTATGGACCATAAATTAGTTTCTTACATCCGCTATTCGTTGTACGAGTAGAGGTAAAAAAAGGAAATTGGCCGCCATCCCGCGCCCTTTCAAACCTGAATGTCCAGCGAAGCTGTATCAAACACCACACATGTTGATGGGGGGGGGGGGGGGGGGGGGGGGGGGGGGTTTACCGTAGAGCAAACGTAGTGATAATCGCTTTGTGGTCGCTGTGGTGGACCGTGATTGGTTCCGCGACTATTTTCAGTAAGACAAGTGTGTTCCTTTCGTATAGCATTGTGTTCGCGCTGTTCTTCAGGTGTCTTTAATTTCTGTGATCTACCAATGGCAGTCTTAGAATGATCTGAACGAGCTGCCTTTTATATATGAAAGAGGGAAACTACACGCGGAGAGAAGGAAGGGCCGTTTGACGTCATTCGAAGCCCTCGTGTTAAGTGCAAAGCAGCTGCAACCTGATCTTCACCGGGAACGCATGGGAAGGTGTTCCCATTGTTCACGGGCGCCTTATCTTCCATCATGCGGTTTTGACGCTTGTTTTGTGGTTTTCTTTATTGAAACGAATACTGAGCTCTATGCTGTAAGCCTGATTGCAAAGAGAGATATGTCGTTTGCCTTCAATTGTTAAAGGGTCCCTAAACCTCCCAGAAGTCGAAATTTAGTTGTGGCGTTGCAGTTGTGCACGAGTCTACAGCGAACGCTAGCGGAGTTACACGCGTTTGCTCGTTTCGCTCTTTCCTTCGCTACGCTGCGTTCGTCGGCTCGTCTGTCCACCTCTCCGAATGCCCTTCTTCAGCGTCCGAGGTGAAAACTCAAGGAGCGCGCGCATCTGCTAGCAGGGGAGCATGCGTAGAGTGTACTAGATAGGGGTAGTGGGGTGAGGGCGAGCTCTCCGGTGAGGCCACTTGCATCGACGACGGAAGATGGCGCCACTGCGACTTTCACCTGGGCGCCGCAAGCGCGCTGGGCCGGCCACCTGCCAACCTATTGATGCGCCTGCGCTCTTATCCAGTCTTTGAAGAGAATCCGCGCACTTTTTAACAATTCAGTCTCCCAAAACTGCTTATTGCATTTGAAAACAAGCACGAACATTTTATTTACAACACGATACATCGGTAACAAATGCACGTGAGCGAGTTGAAGGGTCATGAATTTGCGCACAATTTTCATCTAAGTAGTCCTGCTCAGTTTAAGGTGCTTGGCCCTCTGACGCTTAGTGCTGTTAGCACTGTTCAGGCCTTTAACCAAAAGTTCAGGACGCGTAAGACATAAAAAGAAACAACTTTACACTAATTTTATCACTGTGAATTGTGGGCGAAAATGTTTGAGGCCCGTGTACTT